>NW_004797944.1:190608-191396 GCF_000002075.1 Aplysia californica | reverse complement strand
TACCTACTGAGATGCGTTACATTTATTTTGTATGAATTGATAGAGCGCTTTCTTTCAACATTATCATAAAAAAAGGTTCTGAATTTTTGCGTTCTTTGAAATGTATTCATATTGAGAATAAAAGAAGAGAAACATTACATTTATTTCACATGAATCAATAGAGCGTTTTCTTTCAAGAGCATAAAAAAAAGTCTATGACTATGACTTCTGACATTCTTTTGAATGCATACATGCCGGGAAAAGAAGATAAAAAAGTGTTACACTATTTTTCTGTTATAATGATGTAAGTGGCAAGACAGTTTAAACCGAATCAAAAGGGGTGTGTAGAAAAGAATTAGCACCTTGGTTTAGCAGTGGCGCATTTGATTTACATGTCAAGCAACGTAAAAACAGCTCAAGCAAGAGTCATATCATATAGAAATAGAACAGAAAATCTTTCATTTATTGCTTTTCTGTTGATCTGTCGAGTGACGCCTCATTAAAAAGTTCATATTAATGTTCATATAACAAGAAATTTCAGTTGCGTAATAACCTCTGGTTGCCTACTGTTACTGTTACTGTCAGTGGGCTACTCTGTGACTACCATAGTAATGTTTTAAGTATAATCTTTCTACTTTTTCTGTTCGTTTTTCCTGACGTGTAAACCCTTCTCATTTCTTTCTTTTTTCTGTAAATTATGTGTAATCTTCCCATTGCCACAATTTATATCGTTTCGGGGGTGGACTGTTTCAACTGTACTACCTGTCCGAGCAGACAGATGGAGATACCTCATTAAGAACAAAACAAAA
>NW_004797944.1:187671-189870 GCF_000002075.1 Aplysia californica | reverse complement strand
ATTTGCATGTCACACATTTTTCTTATACATGTGTATATTCTTGGTATTCGACACGTACATAGCGAAATTCTCACAAAACAAAAAGTTTACGTTCCGCCAATTTCTCTATGCGCTTGCTAGACTGAAGACTGTATGCATGCCCAAATTTCTGTTAAAATCAGAGCAGCACAAGGTTAACAATACACTGTCGAAATCCTGGGAAACATGTTTACCGGTCAACAAGATTGCGACTTGAGCACGCGTCAACGACAACATGAACGTCATAATCTCTCTCCAGCAGTTCCAGCACCGTGGCCTGTACACAAGCGTGTGCCTCTATCCCACATATAATGATGGACTTTACATCTGTGGGGGAGGACAAAATCACATAATATAATGATGGACTTTAGATCTGAAGGAAGGACAAAATCACATAATATAATGATGGACTTTACATCTGCGGGGAGGACAAAATCACACACACACACACACACACACACACACACACACAATTTTAACTGAGGAACGTCCGTGGTGACGCACATAAGTCAATAAAAAACAGCAAACTTGGCTAAAATTCCCCGAGGATTTCCGTGCTGCACATGGTGGTTTTGTCTATTTTGAAAGCTTTGCAGTACGCATTGGTAACCCATTAACACTTTCATTGAAAACAATTTTGAAACATTCCTTGCTGTCTTTTTTCTTCGGATTTTAACAAAACCAGGGCTGTCTGTCAAGGTGGTGCTTAACTTATGTTGAACAAGTATGCCTGGCCCACAGATTTGAAGTGTCCAAATGCAGAATTCAACGTGGAACGAAAGCAGTATCAAGATTCTGGGACTTTCATAGAAAACCGTGAGACGGCTACATATTATAATGGACGACTAAAAGCTGGTGAGTCTGCTGAACATTTGGCAACTGTTACAGGGTTGCTTGTCTCCACCATCTAGATCTAGATCTACAGTATACAGAACTGGTTTCGCGCAAGCAATGCAGCCAGTGATCTCCTCAGGGCCGGTAGACGAAGGGCGGTAACTGCAGCTCAGGATCGCCTCATGGTGCGTCAATACCGGATGGACCCGTTCCTGACAGCCGCTGAGTCCACCAGGAACACCGTCGGACGAAGAGGACGGACACTGAGTACTAAAACTGTACAGCGGAGATTGCACTCCACAGGACTCCAGTGCAGACAGCCATGTCGCAGGCCACTACTGGCCCCTCAGCACCGCCGTGACCGGCTTCTGTGGGCACCATAGATTTAGTGGGCACAGACTCACATGGCCAGGATGAGCAGACAATGGAGAAGGGTGCAGCTCGCAAGAGCAGAATCTGCCATGATCCGGGAAAAGGGCGCATCCGTGTGTGGCGCACAGATATGAGGTGCTACTCTAATTATGAAAAAGACGTGGAGAAAGACCCTTGGGGAGGGTCAAGCATCATGATTAAGGGAGTCATCGCTCTAAATCAACGAACTGGACAAGTCTTTTTCAAGAAAGTGGGTCATGGACAGGAAAATTGGGTTACAGCTCAGCGCTACATTGAACAAAATTCTTCAGCCTCATGTGGTGCCCTTTATCTAGAGGCATCTAAATTTCTCTTACCAGCAAGTCAATGCGAGACCCCACACTGCCCGTACGACACAGCCGTTACTAGGGCAGATCAATATAATCAATCTTTTGCTCTATCTGCTTGTTCACCTGACCAAAACAGCAATCAAGCATGTTTAGGACGCTATCCAGAGGCAGCTCAACCACCAGCAACCACGACCACGGACAACTCCTCACTTGATTGGCTAGGTTTGAGTTCAGATCTAAGGTCGACAAATAAGCACTCCGGTGAACTCTATGGGTCGAAGATGCAGAGCGGTTATTTCAACCAGCGAAGGTCACCTAGGGTCCTGATTTTTCTGTTCAAATGTCAAGATAACAGAAAAAAACACAGTGGCGCTTAAACCACTTTTAAACATCCACCAATTGACATTCTCATGGCTCTATAAATTTGTCGAATTCAAATCTCATCTACACCTGACAAACCCCTGTTGAGTGCAGAGTGTATTATTCATGCTTTTGTTATTCGTGTTTCTTTTGCCTCTTTTGCTTCTTACTTTTTGTGCAGCTAGAAGTTAACACACACACACACACACACACACACACACACACACACACACACACACACACACACACACACACACACGCACTGCGCGCGCACGCACACATACAC
>NW_004797944.1:184339-187571 GCF_000002075.1 Aplysia californica | reverse complement strand
GCACACACACACACACACACACACACACACACACACACACACACACACACACACACACATATATATCTATATATTATATACATAGATGACACATATATATGGGAGGCATCGTGGTGAAATCAGGCTCTCGTCAAAATAATAAAAAAAAGAAAAAGGCGTTTTTCTAACAGTTTACTAATTTTTACCAACATTTTGTTTTTTGGCTCAACATTTTTAGACCCGCACATTGCTATGTGAATTTTACTGAAAGACGTAGATTAAAGACCCAAAATACGTACATTTTCAGTTTTCAAGGACCCTGAAGCAATAGAAGTTGCCAAACTTTGGCAGCCATTTTCTCGCTTTCATAACCTCTGAAAACAGGTTACCCCCCACCGCCTTTAATCGCAAATATCTCGGCCTCTATTCAGGATAGATGAGTATTTTTTCATTTAAAGCAAGGCAAATATATAAGCTTTCCGATGGTACCAATAACACCTCATGCCCAAAAATTGACGAGTGTCTGATTCCACCACGCATATACTTTACATCTGGGGGAGGACAAAATCACGTATAATGATGGACTTTACATTGGGGGAGGGGGGAAGGGACAAAATCACATCGGAGGTCAATGCGTTGTACTGCTTCGCAAAATAAAGTCTGGGCTCAAAATTATGACTATAATCGTCAGGTAATCATCATTAGAACGCTCGTTTTAAAAGTGTAAACTGGCCTTTTTCATGCACACAATGGATAGCAACAGCAGCAGATGGAAGAAATAAAAACAGAGTTTAAAGTTGATCATTAACAGTAAGAAGCTAACAGACATACCACTATAGAAATAGAAGGAAACATTTGCCGTTGGTCATTGTATAGGTTAGTATAGTTTTTTTTTCAGGTGGAGGGGTGGTTGAGTATCGGCAGCAGAATAAACGGATAAAAGTAATTGTATACTCAGGGACAAAAGAAACGAGAAATTTTCATCGACGTTAAAGTGCTGGTCAAAGTTTCCAGTGGTGAGTACTGTTTTCACCTTCCAATTCCATTGAAGCATGATCGGAACTTGCTAGATAGGCCTCATTCGAACAATGCAATGCCCTGATTGGTCGCTTATGCAACAAACAAACTAAACAACCACAGACTTCATAATACGTTAAGGACCACTTGCAAACACTCTGAGTAGTCTTCTTGGGTCGACCTGCACTTGGGCGTTCTTGGACTGATCCAGTTGCTTGATGGCGCTGCCCAGGGCGGACAATGACAGAGTGTGACACCGTGGGCCTTCTGGCAACTTCTCGGGCTCCAACTCCATCCTCTAGCCATGCCTTAGCTCTGGCACCTTCAGAGTTTCTCAGCTTTCGTCTTATTGGTATGTTGATGCGGTAAGGGATTTTGCGCAAACAGCGGCTTATATCGCCACCAAAGTGAGCACAGTTCGAGGCCATACGTCAGTTTATCACGTGCACCAGAGATTTTAACTGAGGAACGTCCGTGATGTCGCACATAAGTCAATAAAAACAGCAAATTTGGCTAAAATTCCCCGAGGATTTCCGTGCTGCGCATGGTGGTTTTGCTCATTTTGAAAGCTTTGCAGTACCATTGGTAACCAATTAACACTTTCAGAGCAAACTGTTTTGAAACATTCCTTGCAGTCTTTTTTCGGATTAAAAAAAAATCGGGGCTGTCTGTCAATGTGGTCCTTCACTTATGTTGAAGTCTGTATTACAGCTATCACAGCTCACAGGTACTCACTTGTCACATCATTTGGGAGGTGAGTTTGTGCTCATGGGGTCACGTTGGCCTGGCCCACGGATTTGAAACGTCGAAATATAGAATTCAGCGTGGAACGAATGCAGCACATGTATCAAAATTCTGGGAGTTTCATCAGAAAACCGTGAGAGGGCTACATGTAGGCCCGTTGGACGACTAAAAGCTGGTGAGTCTGCTGAACATTTGGCAACTGTTACAGGGTTGCATATCTCCACAATCTACAATCTACAAAACTAGTTTCGCGCTACTTATGCAACCAATGATCTCCTCAGGGCGGAAGACCAAGGGCGACAACTGCAACTGAAGATCGCCTCATGGTGCGCCAATACCGGATGGACCCGTTCCTGGCAGCCGCTGAGTCCACCAGGAACACCGTCGGACGAAGAGGACGGACCCTGAGTACCAGAACTGTACAGCAGAGATTGCACTCCACAGGACTCCAGTGCAGACGGCCATGTCGCAGGCCAGTTCTGACCCCTCAGCACCGCCGTGACCGGCTTCTGTGGGCACCATAGATTTAGTGGGCACAGACTCACATGACCCGGAGGAACAGACAATGGAAAAGGGTGCAGCTCGCAATTAAGAGCAGATTCTGCCTCTATCCGGGAAACGGGCGCATCCGTGTGTGGCGCACAGATATGAGGTGCTACTCTAATTATACAAAAGACGTGGAGAAAGACCCTTGGGGAGGGTCAAGCATCATGATTAAGGGAGTCATCGCTCTAAATCAACGAACTGGACAAGTCTTTTTCAAGAAAGTGAGTCATGGACAGGAAAATTGGGTTACAGCTCAGCGCTACATTGAACAAAATTCTTCAGCCTCATGTGGTACCCTTTATCTAGAGGCATCTAAATTTCTCTTACCAGCAAGTCAATGCGAGACCCCACACTGCCCGTACGACACAGTCGTTACTAGGGCAGATCAATATAATCAATCTTTTGCTCCATATGCTTGTTCACCTGACCAAAACAGCAATCAAGCATGTTTGGGACGCTATCCAGAGGCAGCTCAACCACCAGCAACCACGACCACGGACAACTCCTCACTTGATTGGCTAGGTTTGAGTTCAGATCTAAGGTCGACAAATAAGCACTCCGGTGAACTCTATGGGTCGAAGATGCAGAGCGGTTATTTCAACCAGCGAAGGTCACCTAGGGTCCTGATTTTTCTGTTCAAATGTCAAGATAACAGAAAAAAACACAGTGGCGCTTAAACCACTTTTAAACATCCACCAATTGACATTCTCATGGCTGTGTAAATTGGACGAATTAAAATTTCATCTACACCTGACAAACCCCTGTTGAGTGCAGAGTGTATTATTCATGCTTTTGTTATTCTTGTTTCTTTTGCCTCTTTTGCTTCTTACTTTTTGTGCACCTAGAAGTTAACACACACACACACACACACACACACACACACACACACACACACACACACACACACACACACACACACGCACTGCGCGCGCACGCACACATACAC
>NW_004797944.1:182577-184239 GCF_000002075.1 Aplysia californica | reverse complement strand
CAAGGACACAACGTCGGGCCCCTGATGGGATTTGAACCCACGACCTTACGGTTGCGAGTCCGAGAGCCTAACCACTAGGCCACCGACGCCACGATTTGGGGGAGTCATAACTCTAAATCAACGAAATGAACAAGTCTTTTTCAAGAAAGTGGGTCATGGACAAGAACATTGGGTTACAGCTCAGCGCTACATTGAAAAAAATCTTCAGCCTCATGTGGTGCCCTTTTTTCTAGAGGCATCTAAATTTCTTTTTCCAGCAAGTCAATGCGAGACCTCATACTGCCCGTATGACACAGCCGTTACTAGGGCAGATCAATATAATCAATCTTTTGCTCTATCTGCTTGTTCACCTGACCAAAACAGCAATCAAGCATGTTTAGGACGCTATCCAGAGGCTGCTCAACCAGCTGCAATCACGACCACTGACAGCTCCTCAATTGGCTTCAGCCATTTGCAAGGTGTGAGTACAGATCCCAGATCGACAAAACACACTTTAGTGAACTCTAGGAGGTCGAAGACGCGCAGTGGCTATTTCAACCAGCGGATGTCACCTTAGGTCCTGATTTTTGTGTCCAAATGTTAAAGTAACAGAAATAACATAGTAGCGCTTAAGCCACATTTATTAAACATCCACCTATTGACATTCTCATGGCTCTATAAATTTGTCGAATTCAAATGTGAATCTATCTATCTATCTATACGGGATCATTCTCTGTTCGCCCCCTACCCCACCTACACTTGTTTCACTTTCCATTATAATCCAGCTTGTGATGTTGGCTACGACTTACCTTTGTGTTTGTCCAGCTCAGCACGCACTTCAGGAATGAGCATGGAGAAGAAAGTCTTGGGGAAGACTTTGTGTCCTCTCAGGTCCAGTTCCGATACAACCGGGCCAAGGCCTGATCAAAGCAGAATTATTGTTCATATTCTTTCGTAATATCCTGTATACAAAAAGAGTTTTAGTAAGTGTTTTACTGTACATAATAAGGTCATATAAGTGCCGAAGATTAGAGGTGTTTCAAGAGAGGAATAAACACAAAAAAGAAAAAGGGGAGATAAAGACGATAAATGTTTGATAGGAAAGAAGAAGCAAACCACACCAGAGCACCTGCCAACCACCCACTAATGCTAATATCCTTTTAAATCAATGTTTTAAACTACACGTAACATAATGACGGCGTCTGTGGTGTAGATCTAGAGGATGGGCACATCGCTGTCGCTCGTAGGATATCGCAATTAAATCTAGCTTCCCAAATGGGGAGAGGATTTTGATCGACTATTTCGATCTTTCTGCTGGAATGTTGTCTCCAGGCTGGGTTGGCCTTTGCAGGCGGGACCGGGTGCCTGTTCCCTAAATGATATAAATTGTGTCTTTGGGGGTGTCAAAATACCCCCAACACACACACACAAAAACGAAAAACAACAACCCCCCTCCTGAATAAAAAACCAAACCCCAAACAAATCCAACAAACCTTTCTTACATAATATCATAAACTTTTTATTACACTGCTATTTGTTTGTTCGAGCAAAGAAAGCCATCTCAACACAGTAATGGTAATAATTTAGTGCCCCCCCCAAAAAACAACAACAAACAACAACAACAAAAAACAACAACCCCAGAAAGAAAGGAAAAAAAAACAACCCCAGACCCTTGGCACTGGA
>NW_004797944.1:180441-181827 GCF_000002075.1 Aplysia californica | reverse complement strand
CCCCAGCTTTTCATTTCTTATTCTATCCTGCCTCTTAATACTTAGAATACTCCTCATACATCTGTTGATGAAAGTTTGAGTATCCTTGGAAACTGTAAATTAAATCGTGTCACGACGGGATGGAATCAGGCGCTCGTTAAATTTAAATGAAATCGAAGAAATCGACATTTTTCCGCCGTCTGGGCAATTCAAAAAAAATTTGGAAATTTTGTTTTGGGCTCAACACATTCTATGCCCATTAAAAAACACCTTCCTGCGTGGATTTTGCTGAAAAGAACGTTGATCAAATGAACAAAAGGAAAGTTAATTTGAAGTTTCCAACTTAGTTCAAAGCCCAGAGATTATTGTGAACCTGAGAAGAGGACAAAATTTAACATTTTAAGGCTTGAAACACACGCACGCACATTCATACACACGCACATACGTACACACACATACCCACACATGCACACACACACTGTGACACACAAACACACACATACACAAACACACACACATACACACGCAAACACACACACACACACAAACACACACACACAAACATACACACACACGCACGCGCACACACACAGACACACACACAGACACACACACAGACACACACATACACACACACACACACACACACACACACACATATACAGATGACGTAAACACCACGAATCACTCTTCGCTACCGTAGAATAACAAAGTACTGACATTTTAGGCTGTTTGAGTTACTCAAGACCAAGATGCCCGAAACCAAAATAGTATGCTCTATCTGTTCTATAAAAATCGTCAGATTATTCGTCGCCGTTATCAGGATATTCAAAGCATTGCATTGCATTAAAAAAAGCTTGACAAGGGGAGACTCTCAAAATTTTTGACGAAGCATTTCTCACAACTAGGTCTAGGTACTGAGCAGATAGAACGTTTGTACTTGTACGAATCTAAGTTGGCAACTACTATGAACTAGGATATGCTGCCCTGAATGTCTCCTGTGCTGCTCAAAGACAAAATAGCGGGTCACTTCCTGCAAGAACATCCTATCAGTCAAGTGCCTGGGAGGGAAAGGTCTGTATAACTTGCTGTGCCCCATCATCTCTAAGCGAAAAGTTTAACTTTAAAACCAGCAGAGAAGTTATAAAACACAGCAGCACATGTTTGGCAAGCATATTATTATTATTTATGTTAGTTAAAGATAAAGACTATCTATTGTCCGTAAATTGAAACTTATATGGGCCGTATAAATTAAATAATGCCGATAACAAATGTGGAAACGATGCAGCGATGCGTTCGTGGTAAGCATAAAAAAGATCATTTTAGTTTATAGTCATATTCATTTGGAACAGTTTAATTAAAGGTCTCTTGGAGCAGCTCTACTTCTCTCTCTCTCTCTCTCTCTCT
>NW_004797944.1:171428-175782 GCF_000002075.1 Aplysia californica | reverse complement strand
GGGGGGTTCTTATGCGATGAAATAGTTGTAGGAGAGGCTGAGGAAGCTAAAAATGCCTACAACTCAAATTCCATGATTTTGATCCGAATTTTCTAACTCAGCTTGTTAGGGCCAACCCGGACTGAGAGAGATAAAATATCCCAGCAGAAAGACCGAGATACTGGACAAAATTTTCTCCCCACTTGGGAATCGAACCGATCTCCAGCATGTGACAGCAATAAAGAGCCTAACTACTACACCACGATAAGAGGAAGATGCTTAGCAAACACCACTTAGACAAAAAAATAATATCTTAACCTTCTAATCCGAGCAGTGGTGTCCTAACTTTTCTTACTTTTCTTATGACACGTCCCATCAGCCTGGAATCACATCACAAGACCAATTAGTGGAGTTTAAGTGAAAAAACCTGCTGTACGTGGTAGAACCGTTGGTCATTGTATAAGTTTAACACCCCTTTCAACACCCTAAGGTTATTTAAAAAACGTGACCTCTACTAAGTTCAACGTCCATATTTGACAAGACTGAGCTAAATGGTTGGAACACCTCAAGAACTCCCCAAAACAACTCAAGTTCAGAGCCCACCCCCATTGGAGATTCGAGCCAGGGCCATATGCTCTATAGTCTAGTATGATATAAATAGAGCCAACGGTGCACCAATAGTCTATAGTAGAACCATTACCGAAAAGAATCAGACAAAAAAAGACATATTCATTTGATGATGTCATTCTGTAACATACGTGGTAGTCCACTTTAACCGTACGCGGTTAATCTGAAAACAACTGTAAACCAAAACAAAATAAAAACCCCGATTTTTAAAAACTTCAATTTAGGCAACCTCTCTAAATCGAACACTCTGCTATACTGAAGAAAATCTGGCGGTCCTGAAGAATTCCATTTTAGTGAACTCCACTGAATATATCAGCTTATTGATGTAACAAACATCATAAGGAAACCATGCCAGGTGTAATGGCGAGACTCTTCACTATGGCACACTGAAAACAAAAGTTCTTTTTTCACATGGGCGGTTTTTAAATCGAAATTGTATATCCCCGTCTGCTGGGGTAATAGTATAGATTGTGAAGCGCATAGAGCTTGCTGATGAGCGGGGGTTTGCGCTATACAAATGCTATCTATTATTATTATTGCTGGGATGATGTGTCCTTCCCAGCCCAGGTAGGTCCCTATAGGCATGGGTAAAGCAGTCCGTCTCTTTAATGATATTGTAACAACTAAGTTGCACGACACCTGTGTACACTAATACTAATAGTACATGTATAACAACAATGACTTTGTGGAATTCGCACCCGTGAGTCGTGAAGGTATGGTATAAAGGAGGTTGTTGTTAGGCCCTTGTATGGTATATAAATTATAAAGTGTGTGTGTGCGTGTGTGTTTGAGTGTGTGTGTCTGTGTGTGTGTGTGTGTGTGTGTGTGTGTGTGTGTGTGTGTGTGTGTGTGTGTGTGTGTGTATGTGTGTGCGTCCTTACATTATAGAAACTCTGTACAAGTTCCCAAACTGATGTCATGTTGAGTCTCTACATTACAAACTATGTCCACTGTAGAGTAAAATATTTTTGACAATTACAATTTTACGGACATAAGGGAAAAGAAAGTGGAGTCTTTTAAGAATCTGATTACAGCACTTTTATTTCAACAGCAAGTGCGTGTCAGTCGCATCCAATATGACTTGCAGAAGTTCATGTCATAATATTGCTCAGATCACATGTCATTCATGCTTCATTTGTTTTAAAAAATAATATCCACTTGTGAGCAAAGTCCCCAGCTCTACACCAGGTTTTATCACAACATATTTTTAAAAATATTGTGTCGTATGGCAAATTCAGTTGACTACGGATGAGTTCATGTCATTGTCATCGAGGGAGAAAAAAAAAAGAAGATAAACCAGGGATGCCAAATGATTTTTGAAAAAAACACCTGAAAATGAGCGGAACATCACACCTCACCTAAAACGAACCTTGTAAAATCTTGAAATGAGAAAAAAACAACATTTCTCTTACCATTCCCCTTTCCTTAGCAAGTGTATGAAAAAACCGGAAAAGGACGGAAAAACCAGAGATTCGGCATCCCTGATAAACTCATCCGAGGTTCAACTTAACCGTTGGGACCTGTTAAAAAAAGAGGTGCTGGGACCTGAGAAAAAGATCAACTAAACCGAAGATCAGCTCAAGCGAGTTCAATACAAGCGGGGTTGATTGTATCACTGAAAACCAAGCTGATTATTATGGTTATACATGTAATTGAAAAGCAATATGTTTTTATAACTGTCTATATGTGAGGCAGCGTGGTGAAATTAGGCGCTCGTCAAATTAATGAAAGTGAAGAAACTGGCATTTTCCTGCAGATTATGGAATTTTTATCGAATTTTGTTTTGTTTTGCTGAACACCTTTCAAGCCCATTAAAGAATACACTTCAGTGTGGATTTAACTGAAAAACGTTGATTAAAGGCATAAAAAATGTAAATTTTCAGTTTCCACCGACTCTCAAGCTAAAAGGAAATAACACAACTTTGGCAGCCACATTCTTACTAATTTTACCTCTAAAACCCCACCTCCTTCAATTGCCAATATCTTGACTTGTACAAAAGATAAAGTTTTTCTATCAAAAGCAAGGCAAAAAGGCCAGACTTTAAGATGATACCAATAACTCCATATACCCAAAAATTGACTAGTGCTTGATTCCACCATGTCGTGACATATATATGTAATCCAATGTAAAATGAAAAACAAAATAATAAACCCTGTTTACAGTGCTAAATATATTGTGCTGGAGTCATTACAGATACTGATTTTTCCCTTGCTTGATTAAAATTAATTTGGACAGTATACATGTACATAATCAGTCATTGTTAGTCATGAGTTGAATTAATATTTAACATCATCAGAGTACAAGATCAAGTATAGAAAAAAATAAAACAGAAAAGCAAGGGTGTACCTTGAGTCTAACTTATTCATCTTCTTTGAAAGACTGACAAAAAGAATGGAAAATAATAATATGAAGAGCTTTTGAATACAAACTTGATGTAAAAACATTTGCAGTTGCTGTCATTGAAACAATTTCTGGTACATTGTATTCTTTAATTATAATTATAAGTTATATATGTTTGCATTATTGCGAGACTGCCAGGAAAAACAAGTCTGTCAGTCAATTGCAGTGAATTGTTAACGGATAATCTTAAGTATAATACTGTCACATACTTTGGCATCTCTAGGCCAGTTTTGGAAGCTTGTCAATGTATGCTATGTTGATCATAATGAGTAGAACCAACAGTCATGGGAGGAGAAAGTTCAAGTTCAGGTCTAGCATTGAACACGTCTCCACTTGATTGCACCAAAAGGCAATTATCACGGTTTAAACCAAGGGTGTGTGTATAAAAGTACACAATTTTCCAGGAAAAAAGAAAAGTAGAATATAAAAACTTGAAAGAAAGTCATGGTGAGAAAAACAAAAGACACATAAATTATTTAGATTGTCAAGGTACACCTCTCAGTTGTTTGATTAAATAAACAGGGGTGAGAACTGGCTTCGGAAAAAAACGATTATCCACAACTTTCTGAACTCTGCACACAGGGCATTAAAATTTGCTGATCACTTTGTCTAATACATCAAAAAGTAACTGTATGGATTTAATGCGTCTATCAACACTATAATACTATTAGATTATTCAACAGGCAGGACTTCTGAATTTAACGTCCGTCTCTGACAGAACCGAGCTAAATGGGTAAATTAAGAGCCTTGAAAACTCTACGAAACATGAGTTCAAGAACGCCCAGTCTGGGATGCAAACAAGGGTCATCCACTCGGTAGTCCAGCATGATATCAACTGAGATAAAGGAGTACCCAATATATCTCTTATCAAGACTGTTTTTATACAAAGTGCAACAACTTCTCAACAATTGTTATTAACCTGATGTCAGGAAAAATGCGGACAATATTAGGAATCTGGATTTCCGAATTTATCTGGAAACTTAGCACCTCTGATTACAACAAGAGAAGTTGGATAACAAAATAATGGGTTAAAAGGATACAAGAAAAGAAAGATCAAAGAGCAAAAGTAGTTGAAAGAGAAAGGGAAATACAAAAACAGAACTGCAAGATTTGCCAACCACCTACAAGAACCGATTCACAGTGAATAATATAATAACTTTTTGAATTTATCAAAAACATCGGATAATAATACTTTAGTTTTTTTTTACCAGATGCAGTAAAAGGTATTCAAAGTTATATATAGGGAACTTGCAGGCCTTCTATAATTCAGTGTGTGTGTGTGTGTGTGTGTGTATATGTATGTCTGTATGTGTGTGTGTGTTTGTGTGTGTGTGTGTGTGTGTGTGT
>NW_004797944.1:159010-170863 GCF_000002075.1 Aplysia californica | reverse complement strand
ACAGACAGACAGACAGACAGACAGACAGACAGACAGACAGACAGACAGACAGACAAAAACATATAAAACAGTCTACAGTGACAGGCAAATCATTCACAATCAAAATTATGTCAACAACGCAAGGGTAAAAGAACGGGAAAAGAAAAATCATCTAGACAGCCGTCCCATCTTGGGGAAACCCACTCAGCAGACCGCTGTCCGGGGCCGGGTCCCAGATCACCTTTTGCACCTGTCGGAACTTCGGATGAGCGGCGTCTTTGAGCAGTCCCAGCAAGATGCTCTCACTCGTGGTCAGGTGTGCCCCGACTTCTCGCATCCTCTGCAAAGCGTACATGCTGGGGGAAGTGAGAAAATGTTGGGATTATTTATTATGAAATGCTGGCGTGTAGTTGTCTAAACCGTCTTTCATAGCATTGTTTGAATAAAGAAAAGTACATCAATACAATAATGGTCTCTATGTGTAGGGAAGTAGTTGGCTCAACATACAGAAACAACAGAGGGAAAGAAAAGAAAAAAGGAACTATCAGTAGCACACTTTAATCATCTGCATTCATGGCAAGATACCGTAACAACTTCATTTCACTTGGAACAATTTATGTCAGTAGAAACACTGAAAAAAAGAAGGAGCAAACTATACCTGATAGCCCGTCAACTACTACTACTAGTGCCTTTGTACACATTATTCATACTTGAATAATTAATAGTAAGTATTTTGTGCCCCCGTCAACAAATTTACATCATTTAGGTAATAGTAATAATAATAATAAATAGCATTTCTATAGCGCATATCCTCGCTCGACAGCAAGCTCTATGCACTTTACACTATATCGTTACTTCAGCTGAGCATAGAACACTCAGAAACATTCTCAGCTTCCTGCGAAGCATAGGGTGCAAGCAGCTGATTAAGCGCTCAAACACCAACAAACTGACAAGATCTTTCACTGTTTATAGCTGGGTACCCATTTCCACCTAGGTGAAGTGAGAAAAATTCGTGTAAAATGCCTTTCCCAAGAACACAATGTCGGGCCCCTGATGGGATTTGAACCCATGACCTTACGGTCTAACCACTAGGCCACTGACTCCACAGACTGCTTTGACCAATCTCTTCAGGGCCAGCCCAGGCAAAGAGGCACACAACATTCTAGGAGAGATATGCAGAGTGAGAGATACTCTATAAAAGCATCCTCACATTGGAATTGAACTCGTATGTTCTATGTGTACTGGTGAAAAGCCTAACTGCTACACCACAGGCTCTTGAAATAAAATGACTATCACTTAAAAGTATAAAACACTGAAAGTGGGTCCCTAACATTCCTAGTGTGAATGGCCTATTAAATCTGCCGTAATTTGAGATGCTATTTCCATTCGTTTATCCCTTGTTTATGTCACCAAACATTTCAGCTTCTTCACAAATGAGCTCTACTTCCTATCGACTATTTACATCCTACTTTCTGAAAATGTATAGGTTTATGGCTTTTACTTTTACTTGCTTAGTCTGCCTGTTCTCAAGCATTTGCCATCATCCTATGGTGAAATCTGAAATTTGACTTCTATATATAGCTAAGAACTTTACAGGCAAAACCTTTAAGGGTGCAAGCACCACATAAAAGGCATTACAACCACACATTCATCCCAGAAATGTAGAGTACAATAGTGTGAGATGACTGAAGAGAGCATTCATTTGTATTTTTTGCTAATATTCGGAAATTGATCAACACAAAGTTTAGTCCCCCCCCCCCCCCCCACTCCCCCCCCTCTAGACACATCATCAGATACATTTGAACATCAGAACTGAGCAGGACGGCCCAATTTATGACAGATACCAGACTTCAAGTGTGATGCGATCGAGAAGAAGAAGAAGATTTGAACATCACAACCGCCTCAGCCCTCTGTTTTCGGTTCTTCTAAGATATAACTGTGACACCCCCCCCCACCCCCCCCACCCCCCATATGGAGACCCCAGTAGTTGTGAACTAGGTCATGTAGTTTGAAATGGGGTCTGTACTTTACTTTTACCCATCAATATTTACCGATCGACAAGACTGCGACTTGAGCAGGCGTCAACGACTACATGGACGTCGTAGTCTTTCTCCACAAGGTCAAACACGGTCTGCTGTACACAAGCATGGGCTTCAATGCCGCATAAAACAATGGACTTGACATCTGAGGGAATGAAAATAGGCTTAAATATTTATATATATTTTTATAATAGTAGAGGGTTTTACGGCGCTCGTTACTGCATAAGGTCATATGAGCGCCAAGGGGTGGGTGTCAACAGAGAAGTCTTTACAGGGAATCAGACTTTGACTGCTCACCTCTCTAGCTTCAACAGCACAAGGTCTGCTTCGACTATCAAGGCACCCCAAAATAGCATGTCACAAGGGAGTGACAAACATACAAAAGAAGTAAGGGAAATGACAATAGTAAGGATCAAGAAAGAAAAAGCAGCAGTTCCCTGTTGTAGATCAGGCATAGTTATGAGCATGACATGAGTCAGCCCATTTACAATTCTACTATACTTGAATGAGAAAAGCCCCCCCTTTGGGAATGGCCTAAAGACACTTCAGTCAGTGGCACTGCCCCGGGGGGGTCTTAAATATTTGAGGGGGTGAGATGCAATATCCATTAAGCAACATTTTGGAAAACATTAAGAAAACATAACATCACAACTGAAAGAGCTGCGGAGCTGGCCTACCATAGAAAACTGCATCTCCCCATGATGCTTAACGGCAACAGAAGATGAAAAAGAAAAAGTAAGTACATGTAGATGCAATATCCATTAAGCAACATTTTGGAAAAAATCGAGATCTTTTGCTTATAAATGCACATTTTTACCGGCTATCAGATGCACAAAGTGTTTTCGGCCAAAACCCAACACATGCTTCATAAAAGCCACCAAAAAATCTTTCTTTTTCCGCATGTTCGTGCATATGTGGCGTCGGTGGCCTAGTGGTTAGGCTCTCGGACTCACAACCGTAAGGTCGTGGGTTCGAATCCCGTCAGGGGCCCGACGTTGTGTCCTTGGGAAAGGCACTTTACACGAATTTTCCTCACTTCACCCAGGTGGGAATGGGTACCCGGCTATAGACAGCGAAAGATCTTGTCAGTTTGTTAGTGTTTGAGCGCTTAATCGGCTGCTCGCACTGTATGCTTCCCGGGAAGCTGAGAATGTTTCGGAGTGTTCTATGGTCTGCTGGGGTAATAATATAGTGTAAAGCGCATAGAGCCTGCTGTTGAGCGGGGATATGCGCTATACAAATGCTATCTATTATTATTATTATTATTATTATTATATATCAGCATTAAAAAAAGCTGACTTTCTTCAAAGAGCTTAATTGGATGTAGCCGGTTTTGCATTTCAGCCCCTCATTTCCTACAGGAGGCGCTACAGTTGTTTTATCAGCGCTGAACATTATTGACAGCACATAATATTTACTTCATTCTTTTTTTAAATAGTAGGGAAAAGGTGGTAGTTTTTAAAAATAATGTTAACTCAGTTTTGAAATTTTCTTCATATGACTGATATTGACCAGCAGGGACACAATATACTGACGTTAGCAAACACCCTCAAAACATTTCAACTGCTCAGGCTAAGACTTCGTCATACATCAGTTTTCAAAATGGCATTTAGCGGAGTCTTACACTAGGCCATTGGTTTGAAGATCTGAGCGGGGGAGAAACAGCATCAGGTTTAAGAAAAATATTGAGGACTCCTGGCTTTCTTTTACAAGTTTTAAAGGATGACTGCACTCTTTGATAAAAATAGTGTTGACAACAAAACAGAGCAAGCCCAACAATAGATCAAAACAAAGAAAAATTTTGAAAATTGCGATTAATGTCATTTCACCTATATACCGTACTCTTCATTTGTGAAGCTTTTATAACATTGTCAAATTCCACATACAAACTAAAATGAGAAGCTGATCTTGTTTAAAAAACAACCTAACCATACAACTGAAGAATTATCATCACACATGAATAATATTGTCACCAACATGGGCAAACTGCCTATCTTTTTCTGTAATTTTATTTTTCAGAAAAGATTTTTTTTTTTAAATTACCGTTTTTGGATACTCATGAGACAGGCAAATAGACTAGGCACTAATCTAACTCTTTCATCAAAGCATGTGAAATTGTTTAAAAATTAAAATTCAAAACACGTACACATATATATGACTAGGACTGGGAAAATGAGTAAATATACCTTCTCTGGCATGGCATTTTATGAACAACTTTTCATGAAAAGATAGCACATAATGTGGTTCTTTACCTTGCTCAAATAACACCAACAGTAAGCAAAATTTACACCTTGAAAGAGATAGATAGCTATTTTCCCCTATAATCAGCTCTACTCATTGACAAGAGATGATAATATTTGTGCTATGTTGGTCTAAATTTTAAGACCTGAGATGACGTAGCTCGAGGCTAATTAGGTTGATGCGACCAGAAAATGCCAGTTGCGGTGAGTGTAAGGAGTTGATCGATGCTCTCCCTCTACTGCCTCATCTTGTGTGACTCTACAGGTATTGATGAGTACATTTGTACCAATACTTACCACTACATTTTTCCAGCTCTGCTTGGACGTCTGGGACTATCATGGAGAAACAAGTTTTGGGGAAGACTTTGTGTTGACTTACGTCCAGCTCAGACACAGTTGGGCCCAGGCCTGTAAGAAAAGTGAAGCAAAAGATAAGTATAACCTCTCCTACACCTTCACCTAGAGATTTGCTGTTTAGAGGTATTGCTTCGATGTTCAAACAGATTAATCGATTCTGTTTTCTTTATCGGAAATTTTAATCAAATGGCATGCAACAGTATACGTACTGCAAAATATAATTCAAACATGTGGTTCTCATTTGAGTATGATAGTTTGAAAAGAGCCGAAAGATTACCTTTGCTCTGCTGCTGCTTGGAATACTATCGTGAATTATAAATATAGTGAAGTCCGCTTAATCCAAAATCAGAGGGAGTGCCAGATTTTCTTCCGTTTAGCCTTGTTTTGGGGTTAGAAAAGGTTGCTGAAATTATGATGAACGTCAATGGTGCAGAGTTGGAATGCCATATAATATGCTTGCGGCCAATTTCATGTTTTGAAAGTATTTTTTTCTTATTTCTTTTAGTACAAGCTGTAACAAAAATTTGAGTTGCATTGTACGCTATCTCTTTGACAATATGCCAGCTTGCTTAATTTGCTGAACAATCACACAAAACAGACAAAGGAGTAGATCGCACACTGGACTACACACTCTCACTGTTCTGTGCTCTGCGTTAGTCTCAGAGAAGTGAGAAAGCTCAGCGCCGGTGATGTCATGAAACACACATGGATTGTCATGTGTCAGGATGTGATTGATTTAGCTTCGCCATGATCAACCGATGGTCAGGTGACAGACATACATTTGCTATTCTTGTGTCATCTGGTCTATTTATATTTTAGTTTTAGAAGAGGTTTTACGGTGCTCGCAACTGCATAAGGTCATATGAGCGCCAGAAAATTAGAGGTGTTACAAGAGCGTAACAAACATAAAAAAGAAGGAGGGGAGATAAGGACGATAGACATTTGATGGGAAAGAAGAAGCAAACCACACCAGAGCACCCGCCAACCACCCACGGGCCCTATATGCACTGTGTAGGCCCCTCCAAAGGGATGTGTGTGGTAAACGTAGGCAAACAGTAAACTCCTGTTGATGCCTCTCTCTGGCCTGCAACTGACCCAGTGCCTTCTCGTGTCTCCTCTGTTTTGCTATCTTGAAGTGGCTACATTTGTGTTACTTGTGGGCTGCTAGTGAAAACTTTGTCCAAATAACCTCGAAATTCTTTTTGGTTTAGAAATGCGGAACATTTCGGCTTGTCGATAGATTAATTCATACCAAGACAAAGACAAAGATGAAAACAAAGAGGGGGTTTCATTTTCCTTCGTTTAGCACTGTCTTCAGATTTTAGCACCGTCTTCACTGTGTTAATAAGTTTAAGCGGATTTCACTGTATGTGTTCACCATGTTTCAATGATTTAAATAAACAAAGTGACTATTTCTCCCAATGCTCGGGAAAATAAACCTGATCTCTATTTCTCAGAACGGTTTCTGTTCTCGAGATTTTTTGGTTATTTGTGAGACTTTGGCGTCATTTTTCATTCTGCCATTCTGCGAGGACTGGGAAGTATATAAGCATTTTTTGCATTGAATTCAATTTCTAGAGCTAGAGATTTTTATATATTCAGATCCTTTAATTGTGGTCGAGGGGAACGTTCCCGGACTAAACTTCGGTAGAAAATGCCTTTAAAAGGTACTGCGAGAAAACAGGACTACTCGACTTTGGCAGTAACCTATTTTGCATTTATTAGTAACCCCTAAAAAGCAAAGACTAAAAAAAAAAAAATCCCTCCACACTCCCACGCCCTCCCCCCTCCAGTTCACACCTTAAACACACACACACGCAAACACATACCCACACGTACACTTACGCACGAACACACACACACACGTGGGCCACTCCATTCGCAAATAACCAAAAAAATCTCGAGAACGGAAACGGTTCAGAGAAATACAGCTCATGTTTATTTTCCCGAGCGTTTGGAGAAATAGGAGCCGACCTTAAATAAATGCTGGGCAGGCCTATTTTTTGCAACTTTACAATGCTATGCTATGATACTGATATATTCAATGATACAATCTCATTCACAATGGCAATAGAAAGACACTCATAGTTTCTACTCCACAAGTCTACCCAATTACAAAAGCTTAACGGGGCAAATCATCTTGACATACTTCAAGGTTATTAAAAAGACACAAGAGTGTTAATAATAGATTACCTTTGGGGTACTGTTCTGTGACAAGGACAGGCATTTCCAACTCCTGTGCAGCAGTCAACAGCCGGTTAGCGACGTTGATAATTTGCGGAAAGTACTGGATTGTCGGCCGGAATTTCTCTTGCATATCGCATATGAAAAGAGCTGAATTTTTAAAGGCAATTTTGCCAATCTTTTTAGCAGCCATGGTGCTCAGAAAATATAAAGTTTCTAAAAGCCAACAGATTCTCAGAAGTCAAATCAAGATGTCACTAATCTTTGAAGGACCGACAATGTTTTGATACGACAGCAGCTGGTCAGAGGGCACAGGTTCAGAGGTCAGTAGGAACAACTACTGCGAAAAAAACAACCTGTTAGCTAGAACAGAGTTGCGTACCCTGTCGACAAGGACGCTTTGACAGTGACAGTGGGGTGGGACTGTAAAATGAAATAATATACAAAGTGTTAAAATTTGTGTCTCATTTCTTTAAAAATTACAAGTTAGATCAGAATGTGCAGAACAGTTTTTTTTTAAAAAGTGGCGTGTTACGTAAAAAGGAGGTTCTACGGCGCTTTTTCGGTAGTTCCCACCCGCCGCATTTGTTATTCCCTGGTTTTGGCCCCAAGATGAGGGGGGTATTTTACCATAACTTGACGTTTTGCAGTTGTTAGGTTTGATAACTTAGCTCACCGCCCATCAAACGTATAGATCTAGAAGTAGATCTAGGCTCAAATAAGGGGGGGGGGGGGAACTACAGAAAAAGCACCGGTTCTTCTTCATCGATGAGACGTTTATGCGTTACAAGCATGTGTCGACTAATATTAGACGGTAAAATTACAATGTCCATAATATAGATCTAGTTTGTATTCGTCTTCGTAGACGGGATGCTGGTTTCCAGAGCGAAGGCTTCTGCTGAACATTGCGCTGGGCTGGACTTTAGTGCAAAATTGGTCCAGGTAGATACAGTGTTCTTTCTAATTTTCTGTTAGAAGTCGGAGAAAGAAATTTCACAGTATTCATTTTGGAAGGCTAACATATTCTTTTGCATAGTTATTAACAGAGACGCAAGACTGAAATGTCAAACTGGAGAGGGACAGAGAAAAAGGAGACCAAAATTAAATAAAAGAGAGAGAGACCGAGACAGAGAGTGAAAAATAAAGAGAGAGAGAGAGAGAGAGAGAGAGAGAGAGAGAGAGAGAGAGAGAGAGAAAGAGAGAGAGAGAGAGAGAGAGAAAGTTTACCTGTACATCGGGATATATGAACGCCCATGTTTTTGGATTAGACATTCTTTTATTGTTCATGTATTTTCCAAGATTGTTATATATCGACGTTTGGCGTAGTCAAATGTCATGTAGGTAGCATATTATAGATGTACTTGAAAAGAAACAATTATTCTTGTAAACGTCGGTGTCATATAATGTAAAATCGATTTTTGATTGTCTCTTAAAGAGCTATTTTATTGGTTTATTAAATGAGACTTTTTTCTTCTGAGTTCTAAAGATCCTGACGCTTCATTGGCCTCTTCTGCTTGTAAATTTTCCTCAAGTTTTTTTTTTTTTTTAAACAACATAATATAATATCTAAAATTTAGGAGTGAGCCATCTTGCTCCCTACAATACAACATCCACAAAATTTTTAGGACAAGAACGTTCCTTCCTGACATATCCTTTTAAACAATAACCGTGTCTGTAGTATCATCATCATCATCATCATCATCATCATCATCATCATCATCATCATCATCATCATCATCATCATCATCATCATCATCATCATCATCATCATGAGCAGCAGTAGCGTAGCAACAGAATCAACAAAACCCACACGTTTTCTAGGACAAACAAAAAGGAGAAGGAGGCAGACCTATGCCAACAATAACTTTTACTTACAGAATCTGGTCAATATATTAGTGCTTTAGCGCCTATAAATGGTAGTTTGCACTGCATGCTTCCCCAGAACGTTGAAATTGTTCCAGTAAGTTATCATGTCTGCTGAAGTAATAGTATAGATTGTAAGGCGCACAGAGCTTGCTGTTGAGAGTGAATTTGTGTTACACAAATGCTATCTATCTATCTATCTATCTATCTATCTATCTATCTATCTATCTATCTATCTATCTATCTATCTATCTATCTATCTATCTATCTATCTATCTATCTATCTATCTATCTATTATATTATTATTATTATTATTATTATTATTATTATTATTATTATTATTATTATTATTATTATTATTGTTATTGTTATTGTTATTATTATTATTATTATTATTATTATTATTATTATTATTATTATTATTATTATTATTATTATTAATATTATAATATTGATCAGTCCGTTTGCGTCTCCTTATATTTTCTTGAGCAATATTAATATCTACTGCCGGCCTGCTAAGCCAGTCGCAGTTTCACCAGAGCCCCGTTGGCCAGCAACGTTTCGGGGTGACCCGGGTCGGCCTTCACGACTAGCGTAACGCCTCAGTGACATTAAGTAACACCGTACTTTACCCAGACCCAAGGGCGAAGGCTGACTTGTTTGACAGGGTAATCAAAGTGAGATGGGACCAGATAGGGCCTGGAGATATCACACTCACACAAGTCACAAGAATCTTACTGGCACTGGAGGCGGCAACTCTGAGTTGTGAATGAAAACAAATCCTGAATTCATGTTGTATGCATATTCAACCGCTAAAATAATCGGGAAAGTATTCAATTAAATATTTATTCTAACTAACCTTAAATTTAGCTTAAGATTTGAACACACGAACACCAAGGAAAGAAGCAGAGATGTCAGTACTACAATGGCATTAAACCAGACAGCCGAAACACTTTGGTAGAGCATGCCAATGATTAATTTTTTATTTCACATTTGGCTGTTTTTTGTCTAGCTTTTCATGGCCAGGAACCGCTGTCATAATCGAGGTCACGATCTGATTATAGGACGTTAAAAAGTCGAGGAAAAAAAACAACAAGCACTCACAGCAGTCAAGATATTATTAGGAGTTAGTTCCCCTCACATCTGTGAGGTAGACTCGACCAGTGTAATAGTCAGCTTACTTAATCAGCGAGTGTGGCTGCTTATAACTGTGGCTCGAAACAGGTGAACAGGGTATATGCGGCAATGAAGCAGTTTTGACTGCTATGCACATGTTCCCTTCAACTCTATTGGTAGACTCTTCCAGCCTCACTTTAAGCTTACCTAATCAAAGTTTGTGACTTGACTGCTTATGGAGTTACCCGATAGCAGCGAACAGGCTAGGCTATTTCTGTGGCAATGAAACGGTTTTGAAGGTTTGGCATAGTCTATTGTTCATTGGTGATTATGAACGTCTTTTTACATTTAATTTAGGAGGTTTACGTCTATGGGTGAATTTGACTGCGACATTGTTTCAAAATTAAAAAGGGAAGCAGTGATTATTTGATTATATATAGACGCTTCGCCTCTGCCCAGACCATGTTTCCATCTCCCACGGCGTCGACGAGGGGTTGGACTTTGAGAGACAAGCTCACGGGAAGTCCCTCCTACAGGCCACTCGCCTTGCTGCTGACAGACGCCTGTGTCTCCCCTCGACACCCCCCGGTACAAGCGGAAGAAAAAAAAGTAAAAGTTAAGTATTATTATATACCGGCTGGTCATGCCAAGGCTGCGATTGTGCCGGTAGTTTTCTAAGTGTTTTAAGCTTCTATCGATTTTACATGTTAAGATCATTCAGGAAAAAAATCTAAAAAAAGGGGGGGGGGGGGTGGCTGCTTTATTTACCCTGTCTGCTAGGGCATTATCCATGGAAAAGGAGGTACTCCTGGTGCTCTGGTGTGGTTTGCTTCTTCTTTCCTATTAAAAATCTATCGCCCTTATCTCCTCTTCTTCTTTTTTATGTTTGTTACTCTCTTGTAACACCTCTAATCTTCGACACTTATATGACCTTATTTTGTTGCAAGTGCCGCAAAGCTCTTACTAAAAATCTCCCCATACGGGATCCAAGCTTACGTCATCTATATTATGTAATGACGAAAAGCATATAAGCGTTACTCCACAGACTCCTGTTGTAGGACTTTAAATATAGGAGAGAAACACTCAAACAGAGAGGATTTTTGGTTTAGTAAGAGCTCTACGGCGCTCGCAACTACAAAAAGTCATTTTGGGGAGAAACAGGAGAAAGGAATATATGCCAGTTTGTCGTGGTTATGTTGTGAATTGTGAACATCTTTGCGTTCTCTTGCCATGTCTCAGGGGTAGTCAATAACTGCAGGTTCTTCTACATGCCGTGCAACTGATTCTTACGTAAGTGCCCGTTTTTTCCTACTTGTAGTAAGACCACTTGCCTTCAGACAGCCGCATTCTGATTTCAGAGGGACTCCATATTTCTTTACTGAGTATTTTCAGCTTGAGCAGGAATCAATTTTTGAATTTTGGTAGGGTTGCGGCGCGGCCCAAGTCTACTCCTATGGAATATAGAGCCACAAAGGGATCTGTAATATACACAACTTGCAAACGGGACTACTGAGATGTTTCGCCCTTATCCGAGAAGGCTAGGTGTTCCTATATTACATATCATCCTAAGATCAGGGGTGTGGCTGAAACACAGCTGTAAGAAAGAGCCCGGAGAAGCAGTTGGAAGAGTAAGAAGAAAGTGGGGGCGAGGGGCGGGGGAAGAGGGGTTGAGGTGACATGAAGAAGAGGTGACAGGATGCAGAGAAAGACAGATGGTTGAATAGGACTAGAAAATAGGACTGTAGGAAATTGGAAAACATTTTAGAGAAGAAAACTGTTTTCATCGCTGGCAGGTTTTGATCCTATAGGACCTTTTGGCTGAGAGGCGAACACCGTTTCTATTGACCACGAAAGCCCCTCTTATAGAAGATGACAATTTAAATTATGTATATCGAAAGAAAAACAAGACATTCAATACGACCCCCCCCCAGGCATATAAAGTACAGTCAAACCTGTGCAAGACGGCCACCCATTGTCAATGAGAAAAGTGGCCGTATAAGACAGGTGGCCGTCTTAGGCAGGACTGATCAAGATGAAGAAAACAAACCATTCCTATCTGAGGTCCCAATCGAAA
>NW_004797944.1:155142-157837 GCF_000002075.1 Aplysia californica | reverse complement strand
GAAGAAGAAGAAGAAGAAGAAGAAGAAGAAGAAGAAGAAGAAGAAGAAGAAGAAGAAACCATCGGCAGTATTATTTACATAGAGGAGAAGAAGAAGAAGAAGAAGAAGAAGAAGAAGAAGAAGAAGAAGAAGAAGAAGAAGAAGAAGAAGAAGAAGAAGAAGAAGAAGAAGAAGAAGAGGAAGAGGAAGAGGAAGAGGAAGAGGAAGAGGAAGAGGAAGAGGAAGAGGAAAAGGAAGAAGAAGAAGAAGAAGAAGAAGAAGAAGAAGAAGAAGAAGAAGAAGAAGAAGAAGAAGAAGAAGAAGAAGAAGAAGAAGAAGAAGAAGAAGAAGAAGAAGAAGAAGAAGAAGAAGAAGAAGAAGAAGAAGAAGAAGAAGAAGAAGAGGAAGAAGAAGAAACCATCGGCAGCATTATTTACATAGATATACCCGTAACGTAACCTTTCTGGTGTTGAAAACACAACAACCACAACACATTATTCATTATTCATCATTGTCATTGCATATGTTTACGGCAACTTTCCAACACAGTAGAGTAATTTAAGAGACGGAACCTTTAGATTTAACGCCCATCTCCGATAGGACCGAATCAAATTAGGTGGAAAGTCCTAAAAACTCCACAAATTAACCAAAAACCACGCTATAATTGTGTAACCGGCCATTCTTTTAAGAAGTCACATCTTTTCAACTTCAAGGAAAAAGAAACTGCCTCGTTATAGTATTATTTTTTTCCATTCAGAAGATGACGCCGTTATAGATTTGAAATTAGGGTATAACAATAAATGTACAAAAACAAATTTAATAATTTAATAGTTTTCAAATACTAAACATACGTTTTGATTGAGAGCTTATTACATCATCAATGGATTAACCCCCCCCCCCCCCCAACCCTACCCCCGAAATCACTCCCCCACCCCTTCTGAAAAATAAAATAATGGAATGGATCTTGTATATTATGGCCTTGCTCAGTTCTCACAAAAGAGATTCATCTGTGGGTTGTCCTCATTTCTCCCTGTCTCTCCGACACCCCATTCACAGCCTGGGCAACGCTTTTTCCTTGTCCATTCATCGCCGGGAAATGTTTTTGGTCTTCAACTGCACCTTCTCCATTTTGATGTCCATTGCGATAACCATCAGATGTGGCGTGTCCATTGCGATAACCATCAGATGTGGCGTGTCCGTTGGTTGTGGGCGGTGGGAGGGTGTGGTCAGCCTCATGGCCAGAGTCCATACCAGGCAAAGCGTCGATGTTGATCATTGGTTTGTAGTCTTTCTCTTCCACAACAGACTCTGCTTTCTCTAGAACTTTCGAAGCACAGTCAGTTATCACCTGTAAAAAGACCACGCTCCCAAATTTCAATAGGTGGCTTAATGGGGTAGGCTTTCAGACTCACAACATTACGGTTGTGGGTTCGAATCCTGCCTGGGACCCGATGTTGTGTCCTTGAGAAAGGCACTTTACACGAATTTTCCTCACTTCACCCAGGTGGAAATGGGTACCCTGCTATAGACATTGAAAGATCTTGTCAGTATGTTAGTGTTTGAGCTTGTGAAATCAGTACCTTGCACTAGTAATAATAACAATAATAATAATAATAATAATAATAATAATAATAATAATAATAATAATAATAATAGATAGCATTTGTATAGCGCATATCCCCGCTCAACAGCAGGCTCTATGCGCTTTACACTATATTATTACCCCAGCAGACCATAGAACACTCCGAAACATTCTCAGCTTCCCGAGAAGCATACAGTGCAAGCAGCCGATTAAGCGCTCAAACACTAACAAACTGACAAGATCTTTCGCTGTCTATAGCCGGGTACCCATTCCCACCTGGGTGAAGTGAGGAAAATTCGTGTAAAGTGCCTTTCCCAAGGACACAACGTCGGGCCCCTGACGGGATTCGAACCCACGACCTTACGTTTGCGAGTCCGAGAGCCTAACCACTAGGCCACAGTATGCTTTCTGGGAAGCCGAGAATGTTTCTGAGTGTCTTAGGGTAGTTACACGTAGTTGTAAAGCGCACGGAACAAGCTGTAGAGCGTGGATATGCGCCATATAAAGTAAAAGGACGTGACTAATTTGCTTATGTAAAAATTTATCTTACCTATCATCGACCCTATCGCAGCTATGAAGTAAAAACGTAATATCTTTGTAATTGTCCAAGACGGCCGGCCACCTATTTCGAGGTGCAAGGTGGTTTTCTTAGTCAGGTGGACGTCTTGTAGAGTGTCATTTCAAGAAATAATTAAACAAAAATACCCAAGGGGAGGAGTGGATTTAAGGGATTGTGATTGTCATGGTGGCCAATTCAAGTGCATTTAGAAGAAAAAAAAAAGAGATTTTGAGAACAGACATTTATATCCACAAAACCTCGTTGCTTTTACTTGTACAACTAATAACTTTAATCCTTCGTTTAAAAATGCTGATTTGGACACTTCTTATATAATATGTTCCACGAATAAAAAACCAACAAACCCAAAGCAGTTGGAAATACCTAAGGTGCCAATCTAAATGGTCGTCTTACACAGTGCTATCATAAAGCAGAGAACAAAAGTGGAAAATGGGACGTGGCTTTTTGTACAGGTGATAATCTTCTGCAGGTGACCATTAAAGCTGATTCGACACTTATCACTTTTGTAACTAATGATGCCCTTTTCAACTTCGATATTTTTGCATAGATGAAAATCT
>NW_004797944.1:145142-150142 GCF_000002075.1 Aplysia californica | reverse complement strand
TAATCACTGCTTCCCTTCCTAATTTTGAAACATTGTCGCAGTCAAATTCACCCATAGACGTAAACCTCATAACTTAAATGTAAAAAGACGTTCAAAATCACCAATGAACAATAGACTATGCCTAGCCTTCAAAACCGTTTCATTGTCACAGAAATAGCCTGTTCGCCACTATCGGGCCACTCCATAAGCAGTCACAAGCTTTGATTAAGTAAGGTTAAAGTGAGGCTGGAAGAGTCAACCAATAGAGTTAAAGGGAACATGTGCAAAGCAGTCAGAACTGTTTCATTGTCGCATATACCCTGCTCACCCCTTTTGGGCCACAGTTATAAGCACCCAGACGCGCTGATTAGGTAAGCGAACTTTTACACTGGTCGAGTCTACCTCACAGATGTGAGGGGAACTAACTCCTAATAATCCTTTGACTCCTGCTACTACACTGCTAGTGCTTGTTTTTTTTCCCTCGACTTTTTAACGTCCTATAATCAGGTTGTGACCTCGATTATGACACCGGCTCCTGGCCGCGAAAAGCTAGACAAAAAAACCCAGCCAAATGTGAAATAAAAAAATTAATAATTGGCATGCTCTACCAAAGTGTTTCGGCTGTCTGGTATAACATGCCATTGTAGTGCTGACATCTCTGCTTCTTTCCTTGGTGTTCGTGTGTTCAAATCTAAAGTTAAATTTAAGGTTAGTTAGAATAAATATTTAATGAAATACTTTTCCGATTATTTTAGCGGTTGAACAAGCATACAACATGAATTCAGGATTTGTTTTCATTCACAACCCAGAGTTGCCGCCTCCAGTGCCAGTAAGATTCTTGTGACTTGTGTGAGTGTGATATCTCCAGGCCCTATTTGGTTCCATTTCACTTTGATTACCCTGTCAAACAAGTCAGCCTTCGCCCCTGATCATCATCATCATCATCATCATCATCATCATCATCATCATCATCATCATCATCGTTCGTCCATTAATGCCTGACAATGGCCATGGCATTCGCGGAGGAGAGCAATTTTAAAGCGAAATAGAAAAATTAAAGAGATGAAGTAATGGAGTTACTGAAACCAACCTTAAAGTAATACCAACAAACGTTTATGCTTATAAACGGAAATTTATGTAACGCAGGTATGCATCTTTATTAACAAACCGGTAAAGGTAAATTTCGACCCCCTTGCCTTATTCTTAAAATATAATCCTGAAAGGATATTTCGCGCTGACGTCACGAAGACCCAAAATGGGACCCATTTAATAGAGAGTGGAGACCCGGGATGAGCGTAGTAGGTCATAATGTGAGTTCCGAAAGGAGGGCTCATGTTGTGGTTTACTTTTATGGAAACTACATCAGTAGTTATCATATCATAGCATATCATCATTATCTGCCTACCCTGTAGTCTGGAATCTTGTCCTCGTTCTGGTGCTTCAGATAGATGGGGTCTACGTTGAAGGCATCCACCAGGTAGGATCTGTTCTGTATCCTGGGGGAACACGCAGGAAGCATTTGTATGAGGCAGCGAAGTGAAATCAGGCGCTCGTCAAAATAATGAAATTGAACCCCCTCCCACCAACCCCCCCCCACCTGAAAAAAAAAACAAACAACCAACAACCCCCCCAAAAAAACAAACAAAACAAACACAACAAACAACAACAAAACCCCCCCCCCCCCCCAACAAACCTAGTTATTTTTCTACAAGTTTGGAAACTTTTATCGCATTTTTTGGTTTTTTTTCTCATGACTATTAAAGAGCACATTTCTGGGTTCTTCTTCTTCTTCCTCGTTCTGTGTTGATTTTACTGAAAAGCGCTGATTAATGGCACAAACTAATATAAATTTTCAGCTTCCCCCGACTGTAAAGCTAAGGAACTAACCAAGTTTTTGTGGCCATTTTATTGCTTATTTTTACTTTTGAAACAAGGCGTCTCTCACCGCTTTTAGTAACAAATATCCCGACTTGTATTCAAGATATACGAATATTTTTTACAATCGATAGCAAGACTAATGAACAATCTTTGATATGGTATCAATAACTTCTCATGCCCAAAACTGACGAACATCTGATTCCACTGCGTCGTGTCACACGGTGAAAAAAAGCGCTCGTTAATTTTTGAGCATGTAGAGTTATTAATATCACCCGTAAAGCTAGTTAGTTTGTCCTGCTTTTGACGAAAAAAATATCCATCTATCTCGAATGGAAGACGAAATATTTGCGATGAACGGAGGCAGGAGCTGCCTGGTGCCAAAAGGCCAAATTAGCTAGTAAATGACCGCCAACGTTTAATGACTTCCAAAGCTTGAGTGCACTTGAAAACAGCAAATCTACACTTTGTGCCTTAGATCAACTTTTCTAAGTAAGATCCACATATGTTTAAATGGACTTTTAATGTGTTAAGAAGAGAAAGACAAAATATAAAAACGATAAAAAAAATCGCATATTTGGCAGAAACATATCTGTTTCTTTGATTTCATTATTTCAACAAGCGCCTGATTTCAAGACAACATCAATATTCCCCTCAGTCTTCCTCTCCTTCTCACTATCGGTCTTTCCCTGCTTTTGTCTCCCCTCTCTCTCTCTTCTGTATCACCAATGAGTCTACATAACAAGAGGGGCCACTTCTCTCTTTGAGCCAATTAAAAAAGTGTCCTCAAAATTCGGTGGCGCCCTCTTCGCAAAAGCGCATCTTTCGCGAACAGAGTTATCCTACTTGAGTTTTAAAAAATCAAAGTGAAACTAGCAAGTTTTTGAATGAATTTTGGAAGAACGCTTTTTTAAAATGGTTACGCTGACAAAAAACCTCTTCCGGAGGAAAGGGTGATTGTTTTCTTCGTTTAATTTGACTTTAAAATGAAAGGCGAGAGGTCATTAAAATATAAATAACCTAAAACTCCGCACTGAACGAACCCGAACTACTGATGAACAGCAGTCGATCTGCGCACGCAAGGAGGTGCTATTCCTATTCTTCTTCTGGAAAAACGAAAGAGAGCTTCAAAACAGACTGCAGCGCCATCTGAAGCAAAGAGCATACTTCCTGCGGACACTTTTTTGGCTGAGTGGCCCATCTTGTTATTTACTATCTTTGGTATCTCTCTTGTGGCGTCGGTAGCCTAGTGTTTAGGCTACAGGACTCGTAATCGTGAGATCGTGGGTTCGGGGATTCGAGCTTCTGCTCGGTCCGACGTTGTCTCCTTGGGAAAGGCACTTTACACGAACTTCTCACTTGGCTCGGTCCTATCGGAGACGGACGTTAAACTAGGAGGTTTCGCCTCTTAAATAACCTAATAATGTTGATAGGGGCGTTAAACCCATAGCATTTCACCATTTCATTTGTATCACTCTTCCTCTCTTCTCCCTCTCTCTCTCACTCTCTCACTCCCCCTCTCTCTCTTTTTTTCTCCCTCTCTTCCTCAACACAACGCAGATTGCTTCATTATACTGGAAAAAAATACTCCATTCTCTCCATCATTGACACAATTTCGATAATTTAGAAAGAGGATTGTTTCTAACCTTTCTGTCAAGGGTCAACCCTTGCTGAAAGGACTTATATAACATTTCAGCAGACAGACGGAGATACACAAACAAACAAACAAACAAACAAACAAACAAACAAACACCCAACCCGCCAACAACAACAAAACACCACAAAAACAAACAAAATACCCCCCCCCCCTTTACACGTAAAAGGCTTTTTCCAAAATCATCACCATTCGGCAATCGAACTCATGTTTTCTACGTCACACGACGACAAACAGCCTAACCTCTACACCATCAATGCCAGTGAAAGATGAGTGAGTAGACGACAGTCAGTCAACTTACCACATGACAGAGAGGTCAAAGTTCACCAGCATCCATTTGTGAGGGTTCATACTGAAGGTTTCAGCGTACTGTAGAGAAAACAGGAGCGCGCTAAACAATAACGAGATTACCCGACTGAGGACGCGCATTCTGGTTGTTCAACAACACTCGATGACACGCGGCTTTGGGGCACTTTTAAAAAGAAGTTTTATCTACGTTTTCATAGGCCTGCATTTTTTATTTTTGGTCTCTGAAACTACCCCCCCCCCTCCAAGAAATAACAAACACATAAATAAACCAACCCAACAAACCCACAAAAAAAGACCCACAAAAAACCAAAAAAAAAACAAAAAAAAAAAACAACCCACTAAAGAAACTACCAAAAGCACCCTCCAAAAAATAACAACCTAAAAAACAAACAACAAAACAAACCAAAAACAAACCCAAATGAAACAACCAGAAAAGCAAAACAAAACACCCCCACCTCACCCAAAAAGAAAAAAAAAACCCCCAGCGTCTGTGGTGTAGCTCGTAAACACTTAGTAGCTTGTAGTAGCTTGCCCCCTGAATGATCTAAATTGGTTCGATGGAGGGGTTAAAACAAAACCAAAAAAAATTGAAAAGATAGGCGAAATGGACATTATGTCAGTTCGTACCTCTCATAATTTGCGCTTGAAGGTTTGAAATGTGTCGCAACATTGCCCTATTGACCGAGACGAATCTATCCGCTGGACAGCCCCAACTGGAGAGCGGCAGCCACAGTGGGTAGCAAATACTTTTAAAAATAAGAAGTGTTGAAACGAAGAGAGAAGCCCTCAAGCTGCGCACATTCTAAAGTGGAAAAGTTCAAAATGTGGCAAACTTTTCTCTCCCAGAATTGGTCTCATCGGCCACAGCAAAAGCCCCACGTTATCTTAACCTTCGAACTCTTCTATTTCGCTGGAGAAATAATATTCTCCTCTGCTGATGAATTGGTCAGCGCCAGAATTGATGGACGAGCTACTATCATCATGTGTTCGCTGAGCCCTTAAAGAGGTAATGAAGGTAAGTTTTCTCAAGGACTGATGGTTTTCAGTCAATTCGAGAGTCAATGAATGCTTACTAAGTTCGAAAAAAGATGCAAAGGCCATTGGCCCAATTTCTATTACCCGAAGTATAACAACATTTACAAACTCCAAATACAAACAAAACAAAACGAAGCAAAACAAAGAG
>NW_004797944.1:129580-133629 GCF_000002075.1 Aplysia californica | reverse complement strand
AGAGAGAGAGAGAGAGAGAGAGAGAGAGAAAGAGAGAGAGACAGACAGACAGACAGACATGCGGACAAAATCAACAAAACGGACACAACCGACAAAAACGACATAACGACAAAACGGACAAAACCGACACAACGTACAATACCGACAAAACGACAAAACGGACAAAACCGACACAACGTACAATACCGACAAAACGACAAAACGGACAAAACGGACAAAACGGACAAAACTGGCACAACGGACAAAATCGACAAAACGGACGAATTGGACAAAACCGACAAAACGGACAAAAACGACAAAACGACAAAAACAGACAAAATCGAATCGATAATGCTAATGGCAATGGGCACCGCATGTTATCTACACTCACCCAAGAGAAGCCAATACATCCAATGGCGTCGCACAGCATGTCGCCCATCAGAGAAGGGTACGAGCCACCAGCAGCGTAGTAACCATGGAAACGTGGGCTCCGCCAGTGAGTCACCTGAGATGGAACGTGGAACATGAGACACAGAGTCATAGAGGGAGATAATAAAATGACATGCCATCTGGAAATTGATTAGAAAAGAGCCATGCGAAGGACTTTTTGTAATGTCAGCCTTGCCGGCAATGTGGAGAGAGGCCCAGAAATCATGGACTTTTAAATAAAAGTATCGAAATCAGCTATTGCAACATGGTAAACTATAGCTTGCACAATGGGGGTCTTTTTTACATGTATAGTTTTAGTAGAGGTTTTACGGCGCTCGTAACTGCATTAGGTCATATGAGCGCCAGAATATTAGAGGTGTTACTAAAGAGTAACAAACACAAAAACGAAGGAGTGGAGATAAAAACGAGAGACGTTTGATAGGAAGGGAAGGAGCAAACAACACCTCAGCACCTGCCAACCACCCACTGGTAAACTATAGTTTGCCAAATGCGGTTCTAACAGAATACCTTTTTCTTTTACATGTGAAGTCAAGCGGCCTCACAGTTGCAACGCTTACATTAACATTTTTTTGAGCCATGCCGGCCTAAACCGACCTCACCGTCATGTTGCCCTACCTGCTTTCATCGACTTTCCCACTGTAGAGCCATACCGGCTTTAACCGGCCTGACACACCCCGCCTTTAGTGCAAGCTTAGAAATACGAAATTCCACCCTGTATGTGAAATTTAATAATAATAGATGGTACTTGTTTAGCGTAAATCCCCGCTCAACAGCAAGCTGTATGAGCTTCGCAATCTCTGCTATTACACCAGCAGACATGTGAACGTTCTGAAACAACCTCAACTTTTTGGGAAGCATACAGTGCAAGCAGCCATTTATAGGCGCTAAAACACTAACATACTGAGAAGATCTTTCGCTGTCTATGGCCGGGTACCCATTCCCACCTGGGTGAAGTGAGGAAAATTCATATAAAGTGCCTGTCCCAAGGACATAACGCGGGTCCGCGGCTCGAACCCCCGAAGCTGCAACCTCACGATTACGAGTCCGTTGCCTAACCACTAGGCTATTAACACCATTTCAATTGAAATGCGTTGCTTCGATCAGAAGCAAAGGCAATATCTTTGTTAAATCGCATGAAACTCTGAAAAACACTGAAATAATTCGGTTCTCGGAAGCCATCAGTTGGCCACCATTTTGGTTCTGCTGTGCTGTGCTGACCTGCTGACCTGCTGACCTATTTATTGTGCTAAGAGGATTAAAGTTTCCGCTCTGTCTAACAGACAGTCCGAGCAAAGATAGTGGAGAATCTTTGGTACGAGGAGCCATTAATCATGATCTTTTAGATGTATCAATTCCAGCAATTGCTGCATGGTAAACCCTAGCCGGGGGGCTCTCGTGGCCTAGAGGGTACGGTGTTTACCTCCCATTCAAAGGTCCCAGGTTCGAATCCGGGTAGTGACGGAAATATTTTCTTCTCTAAAATGGTCTCCTTTCACCTCCTTTCCTGCTCTCTTGCAATATTCTGAAGTCTGCTTACGTCTCCACTTTCTGCCCCCACCCCCTCACCTCCTTTGCCCCCTCCTATGGGTTCCTGACTTCCTGCAGCCTTTCCACCGCTTCTCCTTGGCTCCTTCTTACTGCTGTCTCTCAGCCACACCCCTGATCTTATGGTGGGAAAGATCTACATCTAGCCTTCTCTGGGAAGGGCGAAACATCTCGGAGGTCCCGTATTCAAGTTGTGCATGTTAAAGATCTCTCGGTGGTCCAAAATCGACAAGAGTTTGCTTCGGCCGCCACCCGGGCAAAGTTCAAAATTTCCTACCAGCTGAAAATGTTTGGTGAGTCCCACGCGCTCATATGACCTTATGCATTTGCGATCGCCGTAAAAAACCTTACCAAACAACAACTACAACTGTAACAACAACAACAAAACAACAAACAACAACAAGAAAACCCCCCATAAAACCATGGTCAGCATAATGAAACTCTAACAGATCCCAGCAGTGCTTTGTTTTTAGGTTACAGGGTTAGGGTTAGGGTTAGGGTTAGGGTTAGGGTTAGGGTAAGGGACAGGGTTTTGGTCAGCGCTAGGGTTAGGGTTAGGATTAGGGTCAGGGTCAGGGCCAGGGTCAGGGTCAGGGTCAGGCCAGGGTTAGGGTTAAGGTTAGGAACAGGGTTTATGGTTAGGGTCAGGGCTAGGGTTTGGTTAGGGTTAGGGCTAAGGTTAGGGTTAAGGTTAGGGACAGGGTTTATGATTAGGGTTCGGGACAGGGTTTTGGTAAGGGTTAGGGTTAAGATTAGGGACAGGGTTTATGGTTAGGGTTAGGAACAAGGTTTACAGTCAACATTAAAGTTAAGGTTAGCGATAAAGGTTTAAAGTTAGGGTTAGGGTTAGGGATAAATGTTTAGGCTAAGGGTTAGGCTTAGGGTTAGCGTTAGGGTTTGGGTTAGGGTTATATGGTTCAGCTTAGGGTTAGTGTAAGGGATAAGGTAATGCTTAGGCTTAAGCTAGTCTTAGATATAGTCTGATCTTAGGCTTAGGCTTAAGCTTGGGCTTAGGCTAGATCAAAGGTCTGGCATAGGCTAGGGTTTCAATATCATTAGTCTTTTGAAGTAGGATAAATATCTTAATTTAATCTGCGAGTCCTTAAAAATAGAACGTTTTGAATATGCACCATATTTTGATATTAGACATTTTTTCTATTTGTGTTTATTTTTCTTTCGGCTCCTCCGTGGTAGTTAAAGATCAAGGACAAATAAATATCAAAGCATTGGCTTCTCTGTGGCCGAGCCGATGAGGATACCTAACGTAGCAGTGGAGGAAGCATGTCAGTTTGTCACTGACCCAGTTTGTCACAGGCCTCGACTGTGCCCTGCATTATGGAAGTTATCACTGACACTTTCAAAAAGAGTAAATGAATGATGGATTGATAGTATGAATTGACTTTTATTTTTCAATTACTTTTAACGAAAGAACATTCATTGTTGAAATTTTGCCTAGTAATTTGCAGTGATTTGCATACAAAAAGGAAGAAATATTGAACACAAACCGAATTGACATTTTAGAGGGATTATCTCTACACCACCAATTTGAAGGTGGAGAATAAAGAACTTAAGTTACAACTTCAGTGTTAAAGGGCTGTATTTATGATTGTCATCAATACTCAAATACTTAAATAAAATCGTGACAAACTGGGCCTGTGGCAAACTGGGCAGCCCTCGCGGCGAACGTAATGAATTTGTCAATAATCCGTGGAGGTGAAGACCTTTTCAAGTTCTCTTGTCCTAACTCTATTTTCTTCCTCTTTTGATGCAAATTACTTCGAAGACAATAAAGTCCTGTCGTAGAAGCGGTAATAAGTTTAATGATAAAACTAATATTTATTCTGTGGAATACGGGCTTTAAGATGAGATATGACAAGGTAAATCTTTAAATCCCAGATTGTGGTACATTAGTTTGGTGTTTCAATATGTACACACACACACACACACACACACACACACACACACACACACACATACACACACACATACACACACGCGCACACACACACACACACACATACAGACACTTACTCGCGCGTGCACACACCCTTACACACCCTTACACACAAACACAT
>NW_004797944.1:114100-124100 GCF_000002075.1 Aplysia californica | reverse complement strand
ACCATGTACCTTTTACGAAGACTGTGCGTGTAAATTAAAAGGGGTAAAGTCCCAACGTGGAAACGAATGGTGAGGGTATCAACTTTAAACGCTTGTAGACTTGTAACTCCATTTCCGATTCGCTGTTATTGATTCTCATTATAAATAATTTAACGGGAAATAAAGCAAAAATATTTATAAACCAACCAACAGTCAAACAATGATGAACATGAGTCTACATATTTTAAAAAATCTGAAATCCTCACAATTTCCATTTCGTGTCACTGACTGTTGTTCCATGCGGAATCCTCAGGTTAAAAAGAATAAATTATTATATACTTTTAACAGTACGATGGCGTTGCAATTGAATGTTACATACCGCGGGAAAAAGCCACATTAGCAGAACTGAAAAATGAAATTGCTTCCACTTCACATCCTAATTACGTTTACAATCTCTAAAATCGCCCCCTGTGAGTTCAGACGTTTTAGCACCTAGGTGCGCTGTCGTTGAAAACGATGGAAAAATCAATGATTCTCAGTACATTATTAGTGTAAATAAACCCACTTTCTGCTGACATCTTTTCATAAGGACATTTTGAAAAAGGCCGACAATTAGTACATAGTCAAACATTTTATTTCGAAGTTGTGGGTTTTCAGACACCAAAATAAATCTTTTGTCAAGCAAGAAAGGTTCCACACCAATGTGACTTTTTAATGCTGATTTTGTTTGCCAAAGGCTGGAATTTCCATAATGGCGGCTTCAAGCAAGTCTGTGAAAAGGTGAGTGTGAGTGAGAAAAAAGTTTTAAAAAAGTATCGAAAAGTATAGCAAAAACCCTTTTCAACATAATTATTATAGATAAGTACCTCTTTAGTGAAAGCCAACATCAAGTACTTCAGAATGGTTCTTCGTTTTGACATACTTGCTTTTGAAACACTTGTCCTTTTTTAAGGATGCCAGCATGAAGAGGGTTTCCGATCTATATTCTAGCAGCAGTGACTTAGGCTGCCTGTGGGTTTTGTTTGGCACATACATGTGGGAAATCTTGCTAATATAAACATTTGATAATAGATTTAAATCTTTTCGGATCAAATCTAGGTATAGATGTAAATGTTTTGGATAATCATTGTTTTCTTCTATTCATTGTATGAAATATTTATTTGTTCTCAATTTACACATAGATCATTAGCTGTAGTTATAGGTCCAGTTGCCACACACCAATGCTGGCGCTATAGTTTTTAGTTTCATTTTCACCTTTCTATTTTCTAAATACATCATATCGTGTTCTAAACAGACAAACCAGAATGCGTTCATTCCAAGATGCCAGTATAATGAGAGAGGTCACTGATGAAGCAGTTGTTGATTGGACATTATACATAAAGCCTCCAGGTGATGAAATGAATTTTGGTCAAGAACACATAAACGACGATGTTCATGACAGAGGTACCAGTGATGACCCACCATCTCGCCAACAATTATTGAAGGCAGAAACCAGCCTAGATTGAACTGACAGAGAGAATTATGCTAGAGCCTATGGAGACCACTCCTCCTTCTCTCTCACTCTTTCTGAATTTAGAGCATTTTTATCTGTCCACAATAATTATGAAGTGCCTTCATTTGGCAGACTATCAAATTCTCAATAATGGTGACAGGTTTGCCAAGGTTCGGCATCTGTATGATTTGCTCAATGAAAGTTTCCTGATGTACTTTTCTGTGGAAGAAACCCACAGCACAGATATGAGTGCATGGTGCCGCACTATGGTCGACATGGTTAGGAGCAAACCCATTGGTTTTGACTGTAAGCAACGGGTTCTGGCCATACTTCTTGGCTATGATGTCCATCTGGACTTGTATCAGGGACTTCGTACAAAGTGTGACAGGCAGCTAGAACTTGGTTACTGCATCTTGAAGCCCCCTCTGAGAGAGGTTTCAGGAGAACAAGGACAGTGAGGAACAATCTGATGGACAAATTGCCCAATTGATTCAGCTGGCCCGAAGAAGTTTGATCGTGGATCATGGGACCATTGACCGTACCATCATAACATCTTTGTCTTGTTCTGGGATGACAATTCCATGGTAACCCTAGCAAGTAACTGTTCTCATGAACCTATTGGAACTGTAAGGAGGTGGTCTGCTGAGAACAACAGGCACATCAATATCCCAGAGCCCAACATTGTTCAAATGTACAATGCCTCATTGGGGGAAGTTGACAGGATTGATAAAAATGTAGGACTGTAACGGATCATCATCAGGTCAAAGAAATAGTGGTGGCCACTCGTTGCTTTCCTATCAGCTGATGCTGCCATGAGCAACGCTTGGCCTCTGTACAAGAAAACTTCCGGCTTACACTATCCTCTCACATGACTTGCATTCTTGACGCCGAGCAGTCATGCGTGTTTATCTACAGGCATTCAATGCTGAAAAGCACTTGCCGTTGCAAATTCACCAGCCAGCTGCAAAGAAGAGGAAGGTTGACAAAGCAACCAGAAAGTCTGTTTTTGGGCATCATCTTGATTCAATGGCGAAGCAGTAGCAGAGAATCTCAGAGAAGGTGTTCATATTGGGGCAAAATTGCAAACCTTGTTTGCATCACATGCAATCTTCTGGCATGTTAACTAGGGCACACTCTCTTGCTTTCTATTCCGAAGTCAAATAGGCCTATTTTGAATGTATTTGGGTTCCTTTTGATCTTACTACATCTGTTCAATAATGTATTTCACCCAAAGATAGTATTTTTGACTCCATTGTTGAATCTTATTGTTGATCTGATATGAAATCACGCTTTTTATGTTTTAAAATTTCTTTTCTTTTTGTTTTTGTTTCATGCTGCATTTTACCTCTGCACATCAAACATTTCAACACAAGGTCACAATAATGATCTAAACACAATTGATTTATCAAAAAAAATGTCTTCAAGAATGCTAGGAATGTTTTATTTCAAATAGTTTCATGATCTGTTCTATTTCCTTGTTGAGTAATGCTTTCATTAGACATGTATTCAATATGTTCTGAATGTCCTTTTGTCCTAGCGTCCTTTTCAAAGGACGAAATTTAATTTAGTACCCCAAAAAATGTTTTGCGAAATTAAACAGATCATTGCTTTTTGTTATATGCGTGTATGCGTGCTGCTGTGTCTGTTATAAGTGAACATTAAAAAGAAATGAAACTTCAGCAGAAAATGGGTACTGTAATGTCATGCATTTGCAACTGTAGAAGTTTCCCGTCCCAGCTGACACCATTTGGATCATTTGTGGTAGTCGGGAAAGCCTCGACACCAGGGCCCTGTCGGGGCCAACCCAGGCAGAGAGGGGGACAACTTCCCAGCTGAAAGACGGGGATATTCTTCACAAATTCTCCCCACTCAGGAATCAAACTTTATTTCATTTGTGTGCGACGGCGAAACGCCTAACCGCTACACCACAGACCCTGGAATTTGTTCTGTGAAAAAGCGTAGAAGAAATCTCTGATTGTGATTCGTTGTTTTTAGAACTTGGAAATGTTTTTGAGATCCGGAGCTTGAATTCGAAAAAAGGACCAATTTATTTTCTGACGAGCCTCTGCAATGGCTGGGAACAACTTCTTTTAACTGACGCATTCTCAAACATTAGGAAACATCTAAGCTTAACATGTTTTTATGAAAGAAAAAGGGAAACGACAAGAAATGAAATATCATTTGCATAATTTGAAATTTGTTCAAACTTACAGACACGCTGACAGAAGTCACACTCACAGAAACAAAACCATTCAAACACACACACACACACACACACACACACACACACACACACACACACACACACACACACACACACACACACACACACACACACGCACAGAGGGTTTCACAAAACATCAAAGCCTAAAAATAACAACAAAAATAAACCTCAGTTGTGTCTCTTGTCTCCCTCACTCACAGCCCGGTTGGCCTTGTCGACTCGTAAGTTGGAAACAAAGCAAAGTGGCAAAAACTTCAGAGATTGTCGAAACTCTTCACATTTCAGCCACTCGTGCGCTCGCCTTTCACATCTAATCTCCAACACAGTTCTCCCACAACATCACAGGATTGTGTCTTATCATTCTGAGCCGATTTCCGCCGGACGGGTTAGATCATAGTCCCTGAACCGATTACGTACAGTATCTAGTACTAATCTGAACTCGTTTGCATCGGTTTTGTACTAGGGGAGCAAAATCAAGGGTCCAGTGACTCCGAGAAGAACGAAAAATGTAATGGAATGTTGTTATGGTTATAGTTTAGCTTAGAAGAAAAACAAGGAAGAAATAGACCCAGAAGGATTTGCTAAAAGATCTTGAATATAAATATTATGGGTGACTGGCAAATATCAGGTAGATGACAAACAAGGAAGAAATAGACCCAGAAGGATTTACTAAATAAAAGATCTCGAATACAAAATATTAATATTATGATTGACTGGCAAAGATAAGGTAGAATACAAACAAGAAAGAAATCGATCCAGAAGAAATTATTCAAAGATCTTGAATATATTATGGGTGACGGGCAAAGATCACGTAGATGATAAACAAGGAAGAAGTAGACCCAGAAGGAATTATTCAAAGATCTTGAATATATTATTGTGGGTGACTTGCAAAGATCAGGTAGAATACAAACAAGGAAGAAATAGATCCAGAAGGATTTGCTAAAAGATCTTGAATATAAATATTATGTGTGACCGGCGAAGATCAGGTAGATGGCAAACAAGGAAGAAATAGAATCAGAAGGAATTATTCAAAGATCTTAAATATATTGTGGGTGATGGGCAAAGATCAGGATAATGCAGGTTTCCACGAGCATCCGAAAAGAGCAAAGAAATGAGTGGCGAATTATGATCACCTATGTCCGCTTCTATATGACTGTGAATGATGGACAATCACTAAAGACAGCGAAAATAAAATAGAAGCAACAGAAATGAGGTTTCTTAGGAGACTGCTAAGAGTATCGTGGAAGGAAAAGAAATCAAATGAGGTAGTGCTTGAAGAAGCACACGCGGGATGCTCAATGTTAAAAACAATCAAGAAACGACAAATGCTGTTTTTGAGACACATAAATAGACATAAGGGTCTTGAACATCAGGCTCTCACTGGCAAAATTGAGGGCAAGCGAGTCAGGGAAAGGCCCAGAACAACATACTTGGGGTACCTAAACAAATGGGAAACAAGGAAAGATCAGAGAAACGTGGCTTTTCTGAGAGCATCCGAGCAAAGGAATGAATGGAGAACTATGATCGCCGATGTCTGTCGCAGATCTGGCACTAGATGATGATGATGTCCGCTTCAAATCTGGCATCTGAAGAAAACGATGATGCCAATGCATTGGTTGTATTGAACTTACCATTAAACTCTGAACGGTAATATGAATATCAGAGTTTATGTAAAAAATTTATAGCGTCCATCCCCGATAGAATATGGCCAAGAGGGGGACAAATCCAAGCCCTCGGAGTAGTTGTTAGGCTCTTTGCCTTTTACAGAAAGAACACGATTTCTAAACCCGGATATGAGCTTTCTTTAATCACGTATGACCATCTATTAGGATTCTGCGTCCCTCTCAGCTCAAGTTGGTCCTGACGGTAGCGTCGTAGCCTCCCGCCGCCTACCATACTTCAAAATAAGTTAAGGACCACCTTACAGACAGCTCTGAAGTAAAAAAAAATCTGAAAAAAAAGACAGCAAGGAAAGTTTAAAAATTGTTCGCTCTGAAAGTGTTAATGGGTTACCATTGTGTATTGCTAAGTTTCTGCAGGGGCAAAACCACAACGTGCAGCACGAAAATCCTCGGGGAATTTTAACCAAATTTGTTGTCTTTTTATCGACTTGTGTGCGACACCACGGACATTTCTCAGTTAAAATTTCTGGTGCACGTCATAAACGGACCTATGGTCTTGAACTATGCTCACCTTGGTGGCAATATAAGCCGCCGTTTGCGCAAAATCCAGTATCACATCAACATGCCTCCAAGATGAAAGCTGAGAGACTTTGACAGTGATAGAGCTATGACATGGCTGCAGGATGGAGTTGGAGCCCGAGGAGTGCTTGTTCTGACTGAGCAAGAGAGCGGGGCAGGCGTGGTCTGGCACTAATGGCGTGATTTAAAATGCCCTTCAAGTGCTTAATTAGATTCAGATTTAGTGAATGTGCTGATCATGGGTGCAAGGGAGGAATGTTGTTAGTTTTGATAAATTGATTTGTTACAGAAGCGTTCTGAGCAGGTGCTTTATCTTGCATGCATACTTGTCTTTGGGCTTGATTTTGAAAGAAAAGTACATTGCGCTCGAGAACTTGATTTATCTAGCTTTGAGCTGTAATGCTCCTACGAATAGACGCAACAAGCGTGATTTCGCCAACATCACTGATTCCAGCCCACACCATGACACAACTTCAACCAACATTATTTGTCAGTCTGAAGCAAGCTGGGATGTGAACTTTGGTTGGGTCTTCTGTAACTAGATATCGCGCCGTTCCAGTCGAAATTGGAACTCATCCAAAAACATTTACGTATTCCAAATACGACGTTGCTGTGCCCAGTGAAGTTTGTGCTGGATGTGATGGAGCTGCAGTTTTATGAGATAAACTAGGCCTCTGGCACAAAGGTTCCCCTCTTTCAAACGAAGAAGAACAGTCATGACAAAGATCGAACTGTCATTTCTAAGTCTTCTCGACTATTCCTTTGGTCTTTGTTTGCCGGTTGAAATTGATTTCTCAAGTGTTGAGTTAAGATGGATGCGTCCACCCTCCGTCTTTTGTCTTTCTACGCCCAACTCGCTTGGGTCTGTCCTTTTGAGAGCCTATCGGTGCCATGTGGTCCCGTGTGGCATATTCCGTGTATCTGTTTCACGTTGAACCTTCTCACAACTAACGAAAGTGGAGTGTCTATCACAAGCATTTCGATGCTGTAATTTCTGTCTGATTCTTTCAGCCGAAGCATGGTGAATCAATAAAGAGAAGCCGCTTTTCACGTGACCAAACATTTGGAAGGAGTCCAATTTTGCGAGCGTAGTTTTCGTTTTCAAAGTTATCCACACTTTTCAAAGTATTAGACGTAATATCAAAACCCCGCGAATGACATCGTCAGACAACACGATAGACCTGTGCACTCTAGTGAGTACAGTTCACGAAGGACAATAAGCATGTGTGGTATGTGTAAAAGTTTCAAAGAAATTCGATGTGTAGTTTTTGTGCTACATGCTCTTAAAATGTGTGAAGTTAAACAATATGTAAATATCAAGGACTACTATACTATAGAGTATAGTAGTCCTTGGTAAATATATATCTTCTGCGTTTGTCGCTAATCGCGGCCGCGATCGATTTTTGCATTTTTCAATAAAAAAGGCTACTCCATAATATTATATTGGACATGCATTTTGGTAATTTTTAGGTGTCCATATATAGTTATTTTCATGCTAAGAATGTAGGTACATTACATACTTTATTGCTGTTTCTTTTTTATTTTTCCCTCTTTGTTGTGTTTTAATTGTTAGTGTGTTAATTTTTTTGTTACTGTTCTGATGTATTATTTTTCAATTTTTTAGGGGTATTTATATAGCGTTATGTCATTTAATTTGATGTTGTTCCTACTTTATTCAAAAAAAATATAAATATGTGTTATGTTAGAGCGTGTCTCCACCAAAACCGAATACTGACATTGGCAGGCCCCAAGTGTGTGATTCCATAATTTACATGTGTAATATCCTGTACTTAAATTACACACGTTTAGGGTTAAAACGGCCAATCTTTGGAAAGATGGACACACGCTCTTATTTTATTTGTTAGATTTTATAGTTGTTTATGTGCTATTCAAATTTTAATTTCTTTCTGTTGTGAAACCTTCTTTTTTCACGTTTTTACACTATATGTGGCTGCTAATGATATTATTCTGGATGCTTATTAAAACAGAACATATTGAAATTTCTTGTGTTTTAGATTAACTTACCTCTATCAACATATTGCTATATTATGTTGTCACCAAGAATTGAACGTTTGAACATTAATGGCAACTTTTATGGCAACTTTTGCCATTTTTATTGTGACAACTTTTGGACAAAAAATGTCAAAAACGCAGATGCGATATATCTATCTATCTATCTATCTATCTATCTATCTATCTATCTATCTATCTATCTATCCAGGGGCGAAGCGTCTATATAATCAAATAATCACTGCTTCCCTTCCTAATTTTGAAACATTGTCGCTGTCAAATTCATCCATAAACGTAAACCTCTTAAATTAAATGTCAAAAGACGTTCGTAATCAACCATGAACAGTATGCCTAACATTCGAAACGGTTTCACGGCCACAGAAATAGACTCCTCACCCCTCTCGGGCCACTCCATAAGCAGTCGCAAGCTTTGATTAAGTAAGCTTAAAGTGAGGCTGGAAGAGTCCACCAATATAGTTGAAGGGAACATGTGCATAGCAGTCTAAGCTGTTTCATTGCCACATATACCCTGTTCACCCCTTTGGGGTCACAGTTAAAATCAATCTCAAGCTCTGATTATGTAAGCTAACTAACACTGGCGAGTCTACATCACAAATGTGAGGGGAACTAGCTCCTAACAATCTCTTCACTGTTGCAAGTGCTTGCTTTTTTTCCTCGACTTTTTACCGTCCTATAATCAGATCGTGACCTCGATTATGACACCAGCTCCTGGCCGCGGAAGGCTAACAAAAACAGCCAAATGTAAAATTTAAAAAATGATAATTGTCATGTTCTACCAAAGAGTTAGACTCACTGGTAGATCTATAACATATAGATCTAGTACTGACGTCTCTGCTTCTTTGCTTTGTGTTTATGTATTCACATCTAAAGTTACATTTAATTTTAGTTGGAACTGATATTTAATAAGATACTTTCCCGATTATTTTGGCGGTTGAACATACAATATAAATTCCGGATTTGTTTTCATTCACAACTCAGAGTCGCCGCCTCGAGTAAGATTCTTGTGTCATATCTACAGGCCATATCTGGTCCCGTTTCACTTTGATTACCCTGTCAAACAAGTCAGCCTTTGCACCTGCTAACGAGATCAAGTAAGTTGAAAGCAGAGGGCTAAAGCTTAATTAATTTTTGTTCACCCATCTGTTGTTGTTTACTTTCCAATCAGGGGCCTTCGAGAGTTCTTGTATTTCAATCTTCGTCCATATTATTATTATGTGCGCGGGACTGGGTATAAAAGGACTCCTTCAAGTTTGTCTGCTGGATTTTAAATTGGTTTGGTTGGTTGGTTGGTTGGTTGTTTTTTCCGGGGGGGGGGGGGGGGGGGGTTATTTTGTTGTTGTATGGTATTTTTAAGCATTCATTTATCACATAATATGATACCACGTATGATTTTGCTGTCAACTCTCTTCTTTTCATCATAAACATATTTCAGTTAATATCTTTCCATTGAAGTATTGCACTGATGTTCTTGAATTTTGTCATAATATGATGCTTCCTGTTTTGATATATCTCCGATTTACCCGTTGTGATACAAATCATGTGTGAATAAAGTTATGAACATATTGAAACTTTCTGAAGTGTGGCTTGCTCGGTACATCGCTTAAAATGTTTATGAGATAATAGGCATTTTTGTTGTTGATGTTGTGATTTTGGGTTGTTTTTTTAAAATAGGTTTTATTTGTTTTTTGTTTGTTTGTGGGGGGTTTTTTGGGGGGCAGGGTTGTTTTGTATTGTTTAGTTCTGTTCTTTTCTGGGGAGGGGGTGTTTAATAGTTTCATTTTTTTTTATTGGTTTGTTTTGTATGCTTTTATGTTTGTTTGTTCGTTTGTTTTGCAAGTGGCGTGAAGCTGTTACAGAAACTAAAACAGAATAGGTCCTGAAATATCGGAAATTAATAGTACAAGTTTGAACTGGCTACAAAAAGACCCACAAATGGCTCGTGGTTCAATGGTTGGATACTGCAAAGAAGGGGAAGGGAGTCCTGGGTAGGGGTGAGGGGGAGATGGGTAAGTGTATTTGTGTGTGTGTGTGTGTGTGTGTGTGTGTGTGTGTGTGTGTGTGTGTGTGTGTGTG
>NW_004797944.1:111569-112667 GCF_000002075.1 Aplysia californica | reverse complement strand
TTATTATTATTATTATTATTACATGTACGAATTGTTAAATGAATAAATGAAAGCATACAGAAACATTGAGAGTAAAAGGCTGCATAATTTCAAATAAATCGTATGTCATTTCCTAATTTGGAAGTTCATTTATTCGAATAGCAAATTAGTTGAACACAGCTTTATCCGCTGCGAACAGTCGAAAGCTCCGTATCACGGACTCTGGAGTGGAGATCATCAGTAAAGAATACGACGCTGCTTCGGGCTCTTCCTCAAAGAGGTTATAATTTATAATACTAGAGTTCACAGCAGTGACATAACTCTCCCCCCCTCCCGCCGGGGGGATGCTACTGGCTGAAATGTCTTTAGGCCATTCCCGAACTGGGGAGGGGGGGAGGGTGGGGAGTATCAACATCTCGAGTTCTTATGCACAGTAGAATTATAATTGTCAATGGGCTGATTCATCAATGTCATGCTCATAACTCTGCCTAAACTTCAACAGGGAACTGCTGCTTTTTCTTTCCTAATCCTTACTATCGTCATTTCTCCTCTACTTCTTTTGTATGCTTGTCACACTCTTGTGACCCGCTATTCCCGGGGTGCCTTGATAGTCGAAGCAGATTTTGTACTGTTGAAGCTAGAGAGGTGAGCAGAGTAAGCCTGATTCCCTGTAAGGATTTCCCGGTTGACATCCACCCCTTGACGCTCATGTTCATGACCTTATGCAGGTGCAAACGCCGTAAAACCTCTACTAAAACAAAACAAAAGCAGTGACATCACACGGGTCAGACATGGGGAACTTCTTACACTCAACGGCATGGCCGCCCTGCCTCCATTTACATGAACAATCTGCGCATCACTGTCGCAAACTATTGTTGTATTTTTAACCTCTCGACAGCTTTTCTGACGCACCGAGCCCCCTCACCGATGTGAGGGCTCCTTGTTCGTCCTACTGTTTTCCTCTACTGGCAATTAACGGGATTCATTCCAGCCTGCGTCCTGTCTCTTTAACCAGATTCAGTTTCTTGCGTTCTCAACTGTTCCTTGGATGAAATTTTACTCTCATTATTCTTCTTTGCAGTAAAAAAAATAATTAAAAAAAAAAAAGAAAGAAAAAAA
>NW_004797944.1:104910-108146 GCF_000002075.1 Aplysia californica | reverse complement strand
CCCCCTGCCACAATATGCCGAAGGCCCAGGAAGTTGTCTCACTAACAAGGCAGTCCCAATGTCCGGATCGGATGCGGAAACAACTTTACTTTACAAGTATGTGGTTTGAAATGGATAAACCGGATTCGTAATTGTCTTTACAAGTATGTGGTTTGAAATGGATAAACCGAATTCGCAATTGTGAGCTTGCGGGTTCAAGGGTCCGAGGTTCAGCCCGGTCTGACGTTGTGTTCCTGAGACATGCACTTTTCACGAAATTTCCCATTTTGCCCAGTCCAATTTAAGATGGACACTTAATTCGGAAGCCTTATCTCTGGAAAAATCACCCATCCGTGTTGCTAGGGGCATTAAACATACAATTTCAAATATACAGCGAGCAGTTCATGCACCAGGACACAGCAGGCGCTCGTCAGTTTTGGGGAAATGGAATTATTGGGTTTTTATCTTAAAATCTGTTTATTTTCCGTACTTTTGATGGAAAAAAAAATACAATACCTAAAACTATCTTGATTAGAAGTTGAGATATGTGTGATTGAAGCAGGTGAGGTTTGCATGGTGTCAGAGCTAACATTTGGGAGATAATAGCCGCCGGCAAAGTTTGGTCACTTATAAAGCTTGAGCGTCCTTGGGAACTCCAAATCTCCGATTTTCCTGCTTTTGATCAATATTTTTCAGTAAAATCTACATAGATAACATGTCTTTTAAAATGACCATAAACAAGTTGATCCACACCCCCTTAAAAAATGAATAAAAATTAGAAAAAGAGGCAATAAGATTTGCCATCGGCCCCCCAAAAAATATGAATGTCAATTTTTTTTCCACTTCAGAATTTTGACAAGCTCTTGCCGATTTCACAACAATGCCTCACATTATCTGCACAACTCCGTTGCAGTTGGCTCTCCCCTGTCCCACATGATAACATCTACATAGTAGACACGAAGTGGGTAATAAAGATAGGAGGCAGTTAATCATGTATGCATAATTCTGTCTCAGTTCGGGGAAGAGAGGGAGGGGGGGGGATGCATGTGCTGCACGGTTGGCTATAAGGTCAAAAGGTCCCCCCCCCCCTCCTCCTCTCAATTTCCCACATGATAATATCTGCATGGTAGACTCGGTGTGGGTCGAATAGATACTTGCACTTAATTAGGTATGCATAATTCTGTCTCTCTGTCTTGACCTGGGCCGTTGATGTTTGGTGACAAGTCAAAATCAAATGTCAAACTACCCGTTTACTCCTCCCCCTTCTCTCATTTCACCAAACAATAACATCTACTTGGTAGACCTGATGTTGGTATAATGCACTGGTGTCAGATAATTCTGTACGCCTAATTCCTTTTGGGGAGGGAGGGGGGAGGGGGAGTGTGGTTCGTGTTGGGCTTTTGGGCCCCTTTTACAGGTCACAAGTTAAACCACACCCCGGCCCCCCTCTCTCCCGCCTCCTTTCACCTTCTACCTTCCTCAAATCTTCTCCCTCCCTAGTGCCCCATCCCCTGCTTACTCCACCCCTCCCCCTCTCCCTCTCCCTCACCGGCGCCCCTCCCCCTCCTCACTATATTCAACCTCCTCCTTCCCCCAATCCCCCACACAGTAAAGTCTACACCCCCCCCCCCACCGGGGGCGGTGCCACAGACCGAAGTGTATTTAGGCCATTCCCAAAGGGGGGGACATTTCTAGGGCTTATGCACAGTAGAATTGTAAATGGGCTGATTCAACAATGTCATGCTTATAACAGTGCCTGAACTACAACAGGGAACTGCTGCTTTTTCTTTCCTAACCCTTACTATCGTCATTTTCCTCTACTTCTTTTGTATGTTTGTCACTTTCTTGTTACCCGCTATTTCCGGGTGCCTTGAAAGTCGAAACAGACTGTGTGCTGTTGACGCTAGAGAGGTGAGCAGAGTAAGCCTGATTCCATATAAAAACTTCTCTGGTGACATCCACCCCTTGGCGCTCATATGACCTTATGCAGTTGCGAGCGCCGTAAAAACTCTGCTTAATAAAGAAGATGGTCTACATGGTCGACTCTGTCTTATGACTGGGTGTCGTCGTCGTCGTCTCACTAACAACTTCCAGTACCCTCCCCTGATCTCTCCTCGCTGTCTGCTCTCCGTTGCCAGGGGTAACGATGGCGTCTCTGGGTACGTAGGAAGAGCCTCGCTGGCATTTTGCCCGGCTGCCCAGAGCCCCTGACGTCACAGGTTTGCCGGGTGGTGCTTCCGGTCGGGGGTTTGCCTGGCCGGCTGGCCCTTGCCGGCTGCCGGAACTGACGGGGAGTGACGAAGGAAAGATCTTGTTCTTCTCCCTGCAGCATGAGATGTTCCTGAAGATTTGTACATAGCCTGGAGAAAAAAAAATGGTGAAAAAAATGGTGAAACGGTATGGAATGGTTCGGGTTTAACGTCTCTATCAACACTATCAAGCTATTTAAGAGGCGGGACCTCCGAGTTTAACGTCCATCACCGACGTGACCGAGCCAAATGGGAACTTCCCTCTAAGCGCCTTTCCCAAGGACACAACGTCGGACCGAGCTGAGGCTCTAATCCCCGAACCCGCAACCTCACGATTATCAGTCTGGTAGCCTAACTACTAGACCACCGACGCCATTCCGTAGCCTGGGAGAAATACAAAGCAAAACAAAATAAAAAACAAACTATTAGACAAACAAGCTAAGACAAAGGGGAAAAAGACACGGTCTCTGGTGAGAAGGTTAAGCTCATTCACTGTTTCATACGAAAGACATGATTTCAATTTCCAGGACGGAGTATCTGCTGTTTCTTTACGCATCACAACCCCCCCCCCCCTCACTCCTTTCCCAAACAAGACAAAAAACCCCACAAAAAAAACAACAACCATCAAAACAAACAAAAGAAGCAACCCGAAACAAGACTTACATAAAACAAAAGTTGTCTTGTACATTTTCTGAATTTTCTTGTTTTGAAGTCCGTTCTCAATATAGTTGCCTTTATGCCCTCAACGACATAGTTTTACATCACTAACATCTGTGTCAGACTGGTCCCACTCAGCCTTGCTTCACAGTCACAGAAAGGGTTACAGTGGCCCGTCCTTCAATTTGACCCAACTTGTTTAGATAAAGGTGGAACATTTTCGCGTATTGCCATGAATGTTTATATTGAACTACCCATTAGTGAACTTATTTTCTACCAGTTTTTTCCTATAAAAAAAGGGGGAACAATAACAAAACAAAAGTAGAAACAAAAAAGTAACAATCACACACA
>NW_004797944.1:100410-102665 GCF_000002075.1 Aplysia californica | reverse complement strand
CCTCCCCCCAGCCCCCCCCCACAAAAACAACAAACCAACAACAAACAAATAAAACCAAAAACAAACAAAGAACAAAACTCACTTTGGGATCGACGAAGAGCAGAGTATTCATTGGTATCCAGCAGATGAAAAAAGCCAGCCAGACAACGAAGAGGTTCTTGGTGAGTTTCGCCTCGTACATGGACGGGTTCCCGCTCACCACTGCCCCAGGGAACCGCTGCAGCTTTCGCTTACTCTGGGCAAATGTGACCCAAATCTGGGAGACAGAGAAACCTTTGACAAGTGACCTTTACAGAACCAAACAACCAAGCAAGCAAGCAAGCAAGCAAGCAGGCAAGCAAGCAAGCAAGCAAGCAAGCAAGCAACCAACCAACCAACCAATCAAACAAACAAACAACCCCCCCCATCCAAAAAAACAACAACCCCAAAACAAAACAAAACACCCCAATGAGATTGCACATCTTCCAAATATTTGGAATAATGTAACGTTGTACACTGGCATTTCTATAAGTTGCGTGAAAGCGTAATATAATATGGTATTCTGTGCTATGCACATACGATATTTCATTGCTTTCCTTCATACCATAAAATATTCCACAGTCTTGATACGAAAGGGGTTGTCGACCTGAAACAAGTGCGATACCCTGATGTTGCAATAAAACTCGACTCTGATATTATTATGTTTGTACACATTTTTAAATGTTGTTCGGGAGAGTTGGAGACGTTTTGTTCCTGAGGCATATTATGTCCATGAAACTTCGCGTGAGTTGAAAAGTGTTATTGTTTCCTTCTAAAGAAGATTTTGATAAATGGGAAATTGACCATTATTATATTATTATGTCTGTCGTCTACTTCCTCACTTCCATTATGGTTAATCTCTTCGCTGTCACAATCACATTTTCTTCTATTTCTGTAGAGATCTTCTTTTTCGTTTTGATTTTAGTATTTCGGTCAGAATTTTGTAGACGTACATTTGGTAATTTCTTTTTATATAATATGGATTTGAGTGCCTGACAATCTACAATAATATGGAAAGAAAATTAGAAGCAACAGGGATATGGTTCGTAGGGAGATTGATGGAGATAATTATAGTAGAGAAAAAAAAAGACAAACAAAGAAGTGCTGGAAATGGCAAACATGAGAAGATCGCTCTTCGAGACAACAAGTAAACGACATATGAAACTCACGTGGAATTGTTACAGAAAAAGAGGCTGGCATGGAACAAAGTAATAAGGACGACAGGACAAATAGAAGGGAAGAAAAGGTCTAGAACGCCAATGCGTGAGATTTATAAATTACTAGCCGGGCCTCCTTTCGATGAAAGGAATGATCGGTGCTTTAATATCAACTAAAAGTCATTGGCCTACTATATTTACACTCAAATGGAATGGGGCAATAAATCTTGAGAGATGCAAAAAACTATAAGGTCTGGATCTATACTCTCAAAACAAAATGCGCCACACGAAATATCACTTCCGGATTTTCTAAAATTACGGATACAGAAGTGTCGGCCTATAAAAGCGATCAGCGATATAAAGAAATTTAGCTTTTTGCAGCAAAACTGTCTCAAAACTGAAAAAACCAAGGGCGTCGTGCACTGGAGAATATTTTAAAGAATTTTTTGGCGAAAACCGCATGTCGATCGATGCAGCCATTTAAAAGCCTTTTGAATAGCAAAATTCGGCCACCACAAATAGATAATAGATTATAGCCCGACATTTGCGTAACTAACACAGAAATGTGTGGGTGGTTTGTGGGTGCTTTGGTGTGGCTTGCTCCTTTTTTCCTATCGAACATCTATCATCCTTGCCTCTTCTCCTTTTTTTTGGTGCATTTGTTTCTCTCTTGTAACATCTGTCATCTTCCTCCCACTTATAATAAAGGAAAATCTCATTGTGTTGCGAGTGCCGTAAAATGCTTACTAAAATTGAAGACAAAAAGAAAGATTAACAAAGGCACATTGTTAAGTTCCACCATCACTATAAAGTCATGAATCATAGCTTTACTAGCAGATACATCACTTGTTGTGTTACTAAGGTTTTCTTTTTTGATAAGCCTGTTTCCGAGTTTATTAAACGATGTACCGACATCATTGCTGGTCGGCATCGCACACTAGTGGGCAATAGTATGGTAATATGAACGTTTTTAAGCACAAGCGGGCTAACCCAGACTTCGGGGGTTTCCAGAAATCCTGACCTACACCAAAAAGTGGGCATTGCCCTACCTATAGGAGAAGTTTGGTTTCATAGATGGGT
>NW_004797944.1:96189-98283 GCF_000002075.1 Aplysia californica | reverse complement strand
CCCCCCCCCCTTTCCCCCCAAATTATGTCATTTTTAAAGTGATTTAGGACCGAGGTCGTTGCGTGTGCAGTTCTCAACTGTTCAACAGTAATTTAGTTTATTTAACTTATTTCCTTGGAGAAAAAAAATAATCAAGAAAAAGGGCTTTCAGTCAGCTTTGCCTTGAGCAAGGCATTTTAACAAGATGGTCTTAACTCTGAAGTTCGCTGCCAGAACGACTTTTTCAGTTGAAAAAGGTGGGGGAGTATTGTCGACCAACTCTTAAAAATGTGTATTAGTTTAACCTGAGCGCCTTCTTAAGCAGAATCTAAGCAGTCAGTCTCTTTTAAACGATCTAGATTAGGTCGGGCGCATAAAACATCTCCAGTGGGTGGTTGACGGGTGCTCTGGTGTGGTTTGCTCCTTCTTTCCTATTAAATATTCCGTTGTCCTTATCTCTCCTTTTTGTGTTTGTTACTCGCTTATAACACCTCTTATCGTCGGCACTTATATGACCTTATTGTGTTGCAAGTGCCGTAAAACTCTTACTAAAACTAAACATAAAACATCTTCGTGGACGAAAGAAAACAGTACAATTAAGCACAAAGTATAGATCTAGTTTGTCTGTTGTTGCAGGAGAAAGTTACCGTGTGTCTGCTCTGCACGAGCGGCTCAAAAGAGACATAGCATCTCGGTAAGTCGATTGTTTTCCTCCTCCTCCTCCTCCTCCTCCTCCTCCTCTTCCTCCTCCTCCTCCTCTTAGTAGACTGTTCTCCTCAAAGAAAGAGCTCTCTTCTATCATCATGTCAAACATGATAATATCTTGATTAGCCTTTAGCTTCTCAAGTCGTTAGCCAGCCTATTGTGTGAGGAACAATTATAGCCCCGTCAATTCTTCAATAGACCTGTGACGTCACCAAATCCTTAATTCACGTTCCAGAATGTCAAACAAAAGAATAAGCTTTCATAAGGAGAGTTGGCCGAAATTTGCTGCTCGGAAAAGCAACGCACAAGTAATCACTGATAGAATTCTGAAAATCTACGATAAAGACCTCTCATTTATGAAAACTGTCAGATGATCCATTGAACGCTTTGAGACTGTCGTGCATGTCATATTCAGGTATAACAAGCAGAGACGGAAAGGAATTGCTTGGTTAAAGTATTTAGGATAGAGGTCCTGAACAGAATACAATTTAAACAAGGAACGAGCGTTGGCTGCTGAATTTGATTGGGAGACAAGACCATACTTCGATCTAGGCTGCTGATTCTTACAATCAATATTTCACACAGCTTAAAGCCAGAACCAGTTGTTGTTTCGGTTGGATATTTTAGCCTCTCTGGCTTGCAAGCGAAGAGAAGCGTCTACTACTGAATGCCAAGAACAAGAAATGTATGGTGATATAAAAACGGGTGCCAACATCCCAGTATGTGGTATCATGTGTTAGACCGAAATAATAAAACAGGTCAACAGCTTTAAATACATTGGTTGCACAATTATAACAGACGTAAAAAGCGACACACATATAAAAAATAGAGGATCGCAGTTTCTAAAGAAACTGTCAGCAAGATGAAACCTATCCTCTCAAATAGAAACATATTAGTGAACACAAAAATAAGAATCACGAAAGCGTATGTATTGTTAAGCCTTTTGTATGGATGCGAGAGCTGAACTCTAAACAAAGACACAGAGAGAAGACTGGGAGGGCGGTAATGTGGTACTTAAGGAGAATACTCTGGACAGAGAGGAAAATAAATAGAGAAAAGGCGTGATGTGAAAGATCCATAATCAGAACTATCGGAAAGAGAGAACAGAGATTCTTTGGCCGCATTAACTGATCAAATATACTAGAGAAACTGCTGCTGTGTGGAAAGATAGAGGAAAAGTAGAGAAGGTGAAGACGAAGAACAACATACACAGATGGTCTGAACAACTTTGCAAAGAATAACATAAAGAGAAAAACAGAGATGATCAAGAAGATAGACAAAAGGAAAAAACGGGGTAACATGAACATCAATGTCTGCTCCAGACCTGACACCTGAAGAAGAAGAAGAAGAAGAAGAAGAAGAAGAAGAAGAAGAAGAAGAAGAAGAAGAAGAAGAAGAAGAAGAAGAAGA
>NW_004797944.1:84741-95696 GCF_000002075.1 Aplysia californica | reverse complement strand
TCATCATCATCATTATCATCATCATCACCATCATCACCATCATCATCATCATCATCATCACCATCATCACCATCATCATCATCATCATCATCATCATCATCATCATCATCATCATCATCATCATCATCATCATCACCATCATCATCATCATCATCACCATCATCATTATCATCATCACCATCATCATCATCATCATCATCATCATCATCATCATCATCATCATCATCATCATCATCATCATCATCATCATCATCATCATCATCATCATCATCATCATCATCATCATCATGGCCATTATTATCTCGACTATTATTACCATTCTAAAACACCAGGTGCCACTGAGTGTGATATGCTTAGAACAATTAGCCTTATGAGTCATTTTACAAAAATATTGTTGCGAGTAATAATGGGAAGATTGAGAAGAAGTGTAAGACCAGAGATATCTAAAACGCAATTCGGCTTTGTTCCTGACAAGGGCACCAGAAATGCTATATTCACCTTAACAATGTTAATGGAAAGATGTATTGAAGCACAGAAAGATCTGCATTTATGCTTCATAGATTATTCAAAGACTTTTGACAAAGTTAGACACGATGAGCTATTTAAAATACTTTAAAAGCTAGACATAGATGGAAAAGATCTAAGAATTATCAGAAATTTGTTCTGGGACCAAAACGCTGCTGTACGAATTAATGGAGAATAATACAGTGAATATAATCAGATCAGGCGAGGAGTGAGGCAAGGATGTGTTATGTCACCAGACCTCTTTAACATGTACAGTGAAACAATCCTTAGAAACATAGAAGAATGTACAGGTCTCAAAGTAAATGGAGAAAATGTTAATAACATCAGGTATGCAGATGACACAATTTTAATAGCAGGCTCTGAAAAGGACCTTCAATTGCTTTTAGATACTGTTGTAACAGAAAGTGAACGTAAAGGATTATTGTTGAATGTAAAGAAAACAGAATGCATGGTAATATCCAAAAAAGCAGCAAACCCTAGTTGTAATCTCATTAGCAAAGGTGAAAAGATCAAACAAGTCCAACAGTTTGAATATCTAGGATATATGATAACATCTGACGCCAAATGTTCCACAGAAATAAAAAGGAGAACTACAATGGCTAAGGCTAGTTTCAATAAAATGAGCCCAATCCTGAAAAATAGAAACATCTCAATGAACACCAAAATGAAAGTCCTGAAATGCTATGTTTGGTCAACCCTTTTATATGGCTGTGAATGCTGGACAATCACTAAAGACAGTGAAAATAAAATGGAAGCAACAGAAATGTGGTTTCTTAGGAGACTGCTAAGAGTATTGTGGAAGGAAAAGAAATCAAATGAGGTAGTGCCTGATGAAGCCCACGTGGGACGCTCAATCTAAAAAACAATCAGGAAAAGACAAATGCAGTTTTCGGGACACCTGAATAGACATGAGGGTCTTGAACATCTAGCTCTCACTGGCAAAACTGAGGGCAAACGAGGCAGGGGTAGGCCCAGAACAACATACTTAGGGAACCTGAACAAATGGGTAACAGGGAAAGATAAGGGAAACGTAGCTTTTTTGAGAGCATCCGAGCAAAGGAATGAATGGAAAACCATGATCGCCGATGTCTGTCGCAGATCTCGCACTGGATGATGATGATGATGAATTGCAGTCGAAGATGCCATAGCAGTCCCCTCCCTATAACGGCCACCTGTACTAACAGCCTCCGTTCTGTGACATCTTGTGCTTTTCCCTATATTTCTAACCTGTCCATAGCCGGCCCTGCCTAAATTGGGCACAGTCAGTCATTTTTGCAACAAGTCAGCCTCAAAACTGTGTGGCGTTGGTGGCCTAATGGTTACGCTACCGAACTCGTTATCGTGAGGTTGCGGGTTCGCGGTTCGAGCCGAGAGCCCGACGTTTATTCCTTGGGAAAGGCACTTTACACAAATTTTCCTCCCTTCATCCAGGTGGAAACGGGTGCCCGGGTTATTATTATTATTATCATTATTATTATTATTATTATTATTATTATTATTATTATTATTATTATTATTTTATTATTATCATTATCATTATCATTATTATTATTATTATTAATATTATCATTATTATCATAATTATTTTTATTATTTTCATTATTATTATTATTATTATTATTATTATTATTATTATTATTATTATTATTATTATTATTATTATTATTATTAAAACGTGTTCATAGCGGTCACTTGCTAAAAGTTTTTCACCAACTCGTCCCCAATCTAGGTGTGTTGAATCAATACAAAGAAGGTCTAATGAAAGCACCCTAAGTTTAAAGGAAACAAAATGGAGAGATAAAAAGCAAGGTTTCAGATTTTCAACCATCTGTTCACTGTTTCTAATCTAGTAAGTAACCATAACTCAGAACCTGTCCATTGCAGTCGTCTGTCTTTAATGGTCACTTTTCTCTGTGATCTTGAGAGGTCGTCATGGAAAGGTTAGCATGTTTTATCAAGATGGTGATTGTTTTTGTTTTTGTAAAGTGTTTTACGGCGCTCGCAACTGCATAGGTCATATGAGCGCGCGGGACACACCTAATATTTTCAGTTGGTAGGAAATTTTGAATTTTTGCCCGGGTGGCGGCCGAAGCCTACTCTTATCGATTTTAGACCACCAAGGGATCTTTAACGTGCGCAACTTGCACACGGGCCCTCCGAGATTTTTCGCCCTTGTCCGAGAAAGCTAGGTGTAGTTCTTTCCTACCAGAAGATCAGGGGTGTGGCAGAAAGACAGCAGTAAGGAGGAGCCAAGGAGTAGCAGTAGAAAGGCTGCAGAAAGAGTCAGGAGCCCAGAGGAGAGGGCAAAGGAGGTGAGGGGGTGGGGACAGAAAGTGGAAATGAAAGCAGACAACAGAACATTGCTAGAGAGCAGGAAAGGAGGTGAAAGGAGACAATTTTAGAGAAGAAATTTTTTTGGTCGCTACCCAGATTCGAACCCGGGACCTTTGAATGAGAGGCCAACACCTTAACCTCTAGGCCACGATGGTGATGTTTAGTGACAGCCGTACAAGAACCACTGCCGGCATCAATAGCCCCTATCTACCATTATTGGAAAACTTCTAGCCAGATTCCCCTCTCCTCGTTTCTTCCGTTTCTTCCCTCTTCTCTATCTCTTCATTTGGCACCTGTCTGTCTGTCTGTCTGTCTGTCTGTCTGTCTGTCTGTCTGTCTGTCTGTCTGTCTCTCTCTCTCTCTCTCTCTCTCTCTCTCTCTCTCTCTCTGTCTGTCTCTCCCACTTTTTCTCATTCTATCCCCACTCCTCTCGCTTTCTCATTTTCTTTGTCTCACTCTTTCACTCTCCGTCTCTCTCTCCTTCTCTCTCTCTCTCTCTCTCTCTCTCTCTCTCTCTCTCTCTCTCTGTCTGTCTCTCCCACTTTTTCTCATTCTATCCCCACTCCTCTCGCTTTCTCATTTTCTTTGTCTCACTCTTTCACTCTCCGTCTCTCTCTCCTTCTCTCTCTCTCTCTCTCTCTCTCTCTCTCTCTCTCTCTCTCTCTGTATATCTTTCTCTCTCCCTGTCTCCTCTCTTTCTCCTTCGCTCTCTTTCTCACGCTCCCATCCCTTCCTCAACACTTACAAACTATGATTAAACTGAAAAGATTCGAACGCTGATCCCAGCTCTTACCGTCACATAGGCGAGGGCACAAACCGTCAGAGGTAAAATGACGCCACAGGAAGCGAAGAAGATGGAGTAAGAGGGCGCTGCCTTTCGGCTGAGGAATAAGATGAAGCACTGTATCAAGAACAATAGTAGTAAAGTGTACCATAATCTTGTTTCTGAATATCCTTTGTTATTGGCAGTAAACACCCTATTATAGTGCTGTCAAAAATTCGTGGCGCAACTTGTCCTCAAATATCTTTATAACGGATGAATCAATGTCACCCATACTTTGCACAGTAGTTTGTCTCTATTTGTCTTAGCTTAGTGATATTTTTCCACAACAATTGAGGTGAGGCTTGATTAAAGAACTTTTCGAGATAAATTTATATAAAATACTACAAACCTCCTTCACGCGGATAATAGAATCGTTCACAGCACTTCCCGCTTCTCACACCCATTTTGTATACGTATATGAGTTACGTCAAAGCTCACCAATGACACCTTTTAGTAGCAAAACTAGTTACAAGAAATTTATTTCTAAAAGTTCTCAAAACCTGCGTTCAGTAAAGATAATCTTGCGATTCGAAAAAAAAACCGGACTTGCTTTTAAAAGCGATATCGGTCCTGCTGTAAACCTTATAAAAACAGTCGAAACCACTCACAAGGATTTGTAATGAGTATTTTCAGAGGAATTTTCTAGAATAGAGCTAGCAGGTCTTTACAAAAATATTGATCTGTAAAGACAAATTGCACAAACTGGAGAGTTTATGCTCGATAGTTGAGGCCATACTTGACAATAGATTGCGCCACGAATCTTTTGACCACACTTGTCACGATTTGAAGGCTATGTGGAGGACACAACACGACACCTGATACCTTGTCAGTGTATCCGACTCGGAGAAAACATTGTACGCTGTAACAAAGAAGAAAGAAAATAACGAACATTTAGACCCCTCCCCTTTTTCCGAAAAAGAATAAACAAGTCACTTCCGTCGGAAAACATTGAGAAAGTCCCAAAACTCGAGCCCCCCCCCCCCCCCTGCCCACTCCCTTAGAACTTCATTCTGCTGCTGAGACTCTAAACCCACAACATTACTGTAATTTGGAATCTTATTTTAAATCACCTCCCATAGATTGAGGCTTCCTAACCTCGGGTTAATCAGTTCACGCCTGTGGGAAGGATTACTGGATGTGTCATTAGGTAGAGAAACGTACATTAATAATAAGGCAGGCAGAGAGACAGATAGATAGATAGATAGATAGATAGATAGATAGATAGATAGATAGATAGATAGATAGATAGATAGGCCTAGATAGATAGATAGATAGATAGATAGAGAGATAGACAGATAGTTAGATAGATAGATAGATAGATAGATAGGCCTAAATAGATAGATAGATAGATAAATAGATAGATAGATAAATTGATAGATAGATAGATAGATAGATAGATAGATAGATAGATAGATAGATAGATAGATAGACACATAGATACATAGATACATAGATAGGTAGGCAGATATATGTATAGATAGATAGAGACTTGGCAGCGGCACAAGCAATATCAAAGACATAAAAATTATCTAACCTGACGGTACCCTTCCTACAACACCCAACACATTAGACACACATCTCACCTGAAGATACAGTTCCATCGCTTGGGATCAAACTTGTAGATTCCCCAGCCCATGAGAGGGAAGGAGGCGTACAGAATGGCAAAGAACCAAGCCACAGCGATGTACACACACGTGAAGGACACGGAGAAGAGCGAGTGATACCTGGCGGCAGCTCGTGTGGCCACCACTCTGGGGAGTTGTAGTTGAATTTAAGTTTAGTTGAGAGTTTTACAGCACTTGCGACACAAACAGGTCGTGCACGTGCTGAAGATTACAAGTTTTACTAGAAAAGAGTTATGCAAAGAAAGGAAGGAGGAGAAGTAAGAACGATAAGTGAGAAGGAGTAAACCACACCAGAGCGCCCGCCCCCCACCCACACTATGATGAGAGATCAGGAGAAGTATTCAATTCTTCAAAGATGCAGCAGGCACATATTACGTGAGAACAGCAAACAAAAGGCAATTGCATTGTGTGTTTTGAACCATAATTATACCCAATTAAACAAAACCCCAACAAAAACACGAAGTATCATATTTCACAGTAGGCCTACAACGAACGTTCAAATACGTTTCTGCACTGTCTATTTTCTGCACTGTCTATGAATTGTTGCACAACATTGAAAGTTTGAGAATGTGACTTTTATCGTTCTGGCACGATAGTGTGTGTGAGGTTTTTAGAAAATCCAATACACGCTATTTGATATTTCATTGAGAGCACTCTTAGTAAAGGAAGTTCTTGAACACGAAAAGGAAAGGCTATTTTCAACGGAAACAATGCCAGCAACGGAGTCTTTTAAATATCACCCTGTCATAATTGTTTTTTAATTTGCAAGGAAAATAACCGGCCTTAATTTTTGAGACGATGTTAAGTGTCATATATTACTGAATGCCTTTTTTTACGAAACTGTTAAACATTGGAAAAATAAGTTCAAATCAGTCTTTATGTCCATTCTCCGAAGATGGGCGTCCAACCGTTCTTGTTACAGAGGAAAACATTGACTTAGTGAAGAAACTGGTATTTTAAGACCGACGAGTAACTGTTGGAAAGTTACCAGGGCACAATAAGAATGGGTGTAGGCTCCATAGAAACGAACCTGTATGACCACCTCCACATGATAAAGTTCTCGATAAGGTAGGTTCCTAGACCCTTGACACCAGAACAAAGAACAACGAAGAGTCGATCGTTGCTAGAAATTAGAATCGGGAAGAACCCAATGTTTCATCACGTTGTAACAGTGCAGGAAACATGGGTTAATTTTTTCATGCATTGGAAATTCCCCCCCCCCTTTTCCCATCCATTGCCATCGCCAAAGAAGGGGAAAGTGCAGCCTTCGAAGTGGAAAGGCTATACTGTCCTGTCATCATGGCAGACTTAGGAAATCGCCGTACAGTTACTTGGGGCAAGTAGTCGGCGCTGTTGATGAGACAACCTTGGCCAAAAAAGACGAGGGGAGCGGAGGAAAGGAATCATTCTGCTACAGGACAATTCTCCAGCGCACAGAAAGATGAAGGCAGCTCAGACAGTAAAAAACGAAAAAAGACAGTAAAAACAAAACAGTGCGGCCTCGAACTTCTCTTACATCCACAGAATTCAAGGAGTGCTCTTTGACATTATATTTTTTCTTTTTCCAAATCTGACAAAGGTTCTGTAATATCCATTACTATTTGGCAAACCATCTCTATTGCCTTAGTATAGGAAAACCTGGCAACTGTAACAACTGGCACGTATTTAGAGAAGAGTGGTCAGTAATAAAGCGTACGTCCACCGGTACAGTCGTGTCTGGCTCCTGTTGCTTTTAATGTCTGTCTAGATCTAGATCTTGTGATTGTGATGTCCTGACAGTACAGGTTCTTGAAGAACAGTGTTTCCATAGTGGATTGTGATGGCGATGCTATATCTGCTGTTGAGGAATAGTTTAAATCCTATCCGAGGTCATATTATGCTCTTGGTAAAAAAAAAAGCAAACAATTTAACTGTGCACAGAAGTACCATTTTGAGTATCAAATTTAAACATTTCTAGTTTGCTTCTTTTATAGTTGAGGTAAAGACTTATTGAACAGTCCGTGTATGCATGTCATTGTCTTTGTATGTTTTTACGTTTCAGATTAAGAAATGTAAATTGAAAAAAAAAAGAATAATGAAGTTGTATTTCTTTGTTGAAAAAAAAAAAGAAAGAAAAGGCTAAAGAAGCGTAAACCAACCACAATCCCCGTGTTTTCTACGACTTTTCATACTACTACTACTACTACTACTACTACTACTACTACTACTACTACTACTACTAAATAAGAACAAAACAAAACTCAAACAGAAAAAACCCACCAATTAAAAAAAATATCACAGTATACTCCTCCTTCCCTTCTCCTTTCATCTTCCACTCCAATTCTGAGGTTGTCATCTTGTCCTTTCGTCGTTCTCTTTCTTTTTGTCATCCCTCCCCCCTCTCCTTTATTGTTTTTCTTTCTATTCCCCAATTGATTTCAAGCTCGACAACATGACGCTGTCAGAAAAGGGAATGATGTTAAAAGGTCAGTGTTTTAAGAGGAAATTAATGTCAGATGTGTCTTTGTACTTTGATGAGACATTTCTTCCAATATTGGAAATGATGCAACATTTGACAGGCGCTTGTGAAAGGGTGGTTGATTGCATTTGTGCATCGTAAATAGTTTCACCCGCTTTGATGGCATTTAGATTTAAACATGTGATAGGAGGCGGCCTGCTTCGATTCTGTCTGCTGGGACAACCCGAGCTAAGTGGGAATAATGTACCTGTACATCACAACAGAAATACGAGGATAACCCGTAAAATAGAATAGAAAGAAAAAAGATGAATAAAATGTATAATTTATGATCCATAATGGCGTCAATTGACTCATTAATATTTGCTCTATATAATGGGTCACTTAAAAAATGGTCACTCAACATTGACATTCAAAAATCAGGCTTAGTAAAATTGAGCGAAATCAAAGAAACGTAAATGTGAGTTCGCGCGCCTATTGAAATGCATAAATATTTGATAGAATGGACATACATTGCATATCCAATGAATGGAGAATTTTGTCTCTTCAATAAACACTATTTTATTACGATAGTTTCAAACTGATCGGAAAACAGATCAACAGATCAGCCAATAAGTACCACTCAAAACTTGGATTCAACATTAAATGTGCTCGTTATTATCTTGATTAGGAGTTATTGGTTTTGTGTAGAGAAGGAACCTTTTGGGCCTGGACCCTATTAAATTTTGGACATAATGTTCTGTGAGTTCATCCCAAATGTCAAAATGCAAAAGAGGTTCTGAATTGAGAGCTAAGTCGCTTTTCTTCAGCTGCTATTTCATGGGGTTTCATATATCAGAAACTGCTGTCTGGAAAGGTATATATATATATATAAAAACAAAAAACAAAACAAAAACAACAACAAACAAACAAACAAAAAGTAAAAAAGTAAAATATTGAAAGGAATGACTCAAAGAGAAAAAACCGAGCCAATCAAGAAGACCGACAACTGAAAGAAACGAGTTACCATGATCGTCAGTGTCTGCTTCAGACCAGACACCAGAAGGAGAATTGTGCATGCTTCAAAGATATTGATTGAATCCTGCTAAAGTTAAAGCAATTTCGTTGTCTGACCTAACACGGTCCAGCATTGCCCGAGATGATTGCAATTTTCAATCATTTGGAAACAAAACATTGACAGTACATGCCAATAGTGAGACAACACTTTCAAAAGAGGTCTTAGCATGTAAAAAAGAGAATAACAAAATAATCTCAACGTAAGGAAGAAATCTGACCCCCCCAAAAAAAACCAACAACAACAAAACAAAACAAAACACAAAAAAAACAAAAGCAAAACAAAACAACAACAACAAGCAAACAAACCAAAAACACAAATCAAAGCAGGAAAATAGATTTAGACGGCAAAGTGAAAAGGAGAAATATAGAAAACGAAGACACTCAAAAGGGGAAAGAAGAGGGGGGAAATAACAGGAATTAAATAAGAAGGCAAGAAGTTATATACAGTGAAACGAAAAAAAACACAAAAAACACAAAACAACACTTGGAGAATTCAGGAGACCCGCGTTCGATTCCCGAGAGAGGAGAGAAATGTTGACCAAGTATCTCGGTCATTTTGCTGGGATGTTGTATCCCTTTCAGCCCTGCCTGGCTCTGTCTGACAGACAGGGTCGGAAGCCCTCTTCCCTTCTCCGTAATGCCGTAATGATCTAAAATTGTGCAGATGGAGGTGTACAAATTTACTTTACTTTTACTTTACTTTTATCTGCCGCTTATATCCTTTTGGGTGTCGCGGGAAGAAAGAGATGTCGTCTCTCTGCCTCCAGCCGGAGAGCTTGGGTCAGGGGGATGCCGTGAGTTGTTAATGTTTCCCTGACTCCATCTATCCATGTCTTTCTCGGTCACCCTCTAGCCTTGTTGCCATCGTAAAAACACCAACATTAAAAACCAAACCAAGACAGAACAGACCTGTTGACGGCTATCGTGGCGAGGCTGAATATGGAGGCAAAGAGCGTGGAGTGGTTGACCCAAGCCTGTAGGCGACACATCCCGCCCCCTAGAAGCCACGCCCTCTTCCAACGGGAGACAATCGTCATAGGCGTGACCAGCACGGACACGAGCAGATCAGCCAAACTGGGAGGGGCGATAAAGGAAGATCAGAACAACCATTGGTTAGTTTAAAAAAGAATTCACAGGTAAACAAAACTGGTGTTTTAGCGTCTGTGGTAGACAATTAGGCGCTTCGAGTTGCACGCAGAGAGCCTAAGTTCGATTTTCATGGGGATATATTTTTAGTTGAGTATCTACATCTTTCTGCTACGGCATTGTACCCTCAGAGCCTTGGAGGGTAACAGCCTGCCTCCTAAAAGATCTAAATTGTTTCAATGTGATCGATAGGACAGTAAAAATACAGAAAACCTAAAACATCTAGAATTCAGGAAAAGGTGGAAAGCGTTACTGAGTCTCCGACTCTCAGCTGTAAGGTTGTAAGTTCGAATCCCTTGAGGGGACCGACCTTTTGTCCACGGGAATGGCACTTTATATGACTTTTCCTCACTCCACCTAGGTGGGATTGCGTGCCCGGCTCTCAGAATCTGTCACCGCGGTTGTATGCGAAAAAAATACAATTATGCAAACTGAGCCAAAAAATGTGAAATCATGCGATTCTGCTAATTTTAACAAAGAAAGATAAAGGCAAATAATCTGAAATTATGCCAAAAAAAAAAAAGAAAAAAAGAGACAAAATTTTGCTAAATTAAGCGGGGTGCATAAAACATCATCATGATGATGATGGTGATGATAATGATGATGATGGTGATGATTATAATGATGATGATGATGATGATGATGATGATGATACAGCGACATATTTAATCAGTTTGTTAGTGTTTGAACGTGTACAATTCGCAGCTTGCACTGTATGCTTCCCGGGAAGGCGAACATGTTTCAGAGTCTGAGTTTTCCAGTGTCTGTGGAGTAGTAATAGTTGTAAAGCGCGTAGAGAGTGCTGTAATTCGTGGATATGAGCAATGTAGGACTCGTGTGTATATATACTATGTTCGTGAGCCTTTGTGTATTTTATTATTATTATTACTATCATTATTATTAATTCTTCCTGTGTTTGAAGCGCAGATTCTCTCGCAGTGCTTGCTTGTCAGTGTCGTAGATCGAAGCTCTGTATTATTATTATTATTAT
>NW_004797944.1:81225-82867 GCF_000002075.1 Aplysia californica | reverse complement strand
GATGATGATGATGATGATGATGATGATGATGATGATGATGATGATGATGATGAATGCTTTGTTGCTATGGTGTCATCGCTCTTTTTTTCTCAGATACTATATTCCTGAAGAAGCTCTGCGGTCGAAACGTTGAACATCCAGGCCTATACGACCAACCGTCTCCAAGTCTCAATAATATTTTGTTCTACTTTAAAACATGATGAGGATGATGATGATGATGATGATGATTGTCCACTTGCACAAAATAGGTCGTTCCCTTACTCTTGCTTATACAATGTACATAGTTCAATTTCCACACCACAAATTTAACTGTCTTTGTAGATGGTTATACTCGTAATTTCTTTTAACAAATCCACACTCTGAATCATTATCTTACCTGAGGCTAAGAATAAAGAGGTTGGCAGAAGTTCTCATGTTTGCCCCGCAAGACACGACAGCTACCACGAAGCAGTTGCCTACGATGCCAGCCAAGTCAATGAGGATGAACGCTGTTAACTCTAACCACAAAAGAACAGGCTCCGGAACGGATCGGTTCGCAGATCCCTGCTGTCCATGGTTGCTGTTGCTGCCGATGATCCAGCTAGTTTCGTTGGTAAAGTTTTGGGTGGAAAGTTCATTATTTGCTTCAGGCATTACTGCTGAGGGTTAGATCTCTGAGGACAAGGCAAATAAGATATTATTATCTTTAAAAAATATATAAACAGTCACACCTGCTTTACCGGCCACGTGTATAAGACAATCTTTACTTTACTTTTATCCGCCGCTTGTACGCTTTTGGGTGTCGCGGTAAGAAAGAGACGTCTCTTTGTCGCCAGCTGGAGAGCTTGGGTCAGGGGGATGCCGTGAGTTGTTATTGTTTCCCTGACTCCATCGATCCAGGTCTTTCTCGGTCGCCCTCCAGCCTTGTTGCCATCGAAGTTTTTGATGTAGGCGCGTTGTGCTGGATGGCGTGTTGATAATCGGATGGTATAAGACAATCATCAGTACAAACTGCCACTTCCCATTTCCTCCCTAGCACAAGCCACACCTGTCTAATACAGCCTCTTTTCCCTTTGATGATGGGTGGCTGTCTTAGCCAATTTCGACTTATTTCGAACTTATTCGAAGTGCTCGAGACAACGTTATTTTATTTTTTGGTGAGTGTTTTACGGCACTCGCAACTGCATAAAGTCATAGAAGCGTGCGGCCATATTGAACATTTTCAGTTGGTAGGAAATTTTGAATTTTGCCCGGACGGCGGCGAAAGCCTACTTTTTTCGATTTTGGACCACCAAGGAATCTTTAATGTGCTCAACTTGCACACAGGACCTCCGAGATTTTTTGTCCTTATTCGAGAAGGATAGTGGTAGGTAGATCTTTCCTATCATAAGATCAGCGGTGTAGCTGAAAGGCAGCAGTAAGAAGAAGCCAAGGAGTAGCAATAGAAAGGCTGCAGAAAATGTCAGAAACCTAGAGGAGGGGGAAAAGGAGGTGAGGTGTCGAGGACAGAAAGAGGTGGGGTCACAGTGGTGGGGTCAAAGTGGTGGGTCATAGTGGTGGGGTCATAGTGGTGGGGTCATAATGGTGGGTCATAGTGGTTGGTGGGGTCATATAGGTGAGGGACATAGTGGTGGGGTCATAGTAGTGGGGTCATAATGGTGGG
>NW_004797944.1:79133-80313 GCF_000002075.1 Aplysia californica | reverse complement strand
AGTGGTGGGGCCACAGTGATTTGGTCACAATGGTGGGGCCACAGTGATTTGGTCACAGTGGTGGGGCCACAGTGATTTGGTCATAGTTAGTAATGCCGTCTTACAGAAAAAAGATAATATTGAGGTATGAACGTTGTGATGCATGAAGACGTGGGAACATAAGGGTGGTGTAATATTTTTTTATGTAGTTTTTTTAAGCTCCGGCGTACACAATTTAGATCACACAATTTGAGGAGGCAAGCTTCCGACCTTGCATGTCAGGACCAACCCGGGCTGGGTAAACACAACATCCCAGTGGAAAAACCGATAGGCTCGGTACATGTAAAAAGTTCTTCCCACTCCAGAGTGGAACTCTGATCTCCAGTGTGCCACAACGAACCGCCTAACTGCGACACCACAGACACTGGTATTATTATAATTTTTTTGGTAAGTGTTTTAGGGCGCTGGTAACTGCATAAGGTCATATAAGCGCGCGGGACTCATTAAACTTTTTCAGAGGGTAGGAAATTTTGAATTTTGCCTGAGTGGCGGCCGAAGCCTACTCTTATCGATTTTATACCACCAAGGGATCTTTAACGTGTACAACTTGCTCATGGGCCCTCTGAGATTTTTCGCCCTTGTCCGAGAAGGCTAAGTGTAGATGTTTCCTACCATAAGATCAGGGGTGTGGTGGAAAGACAGCAGTAAGAAGGAGCCAAGGGGTAGCAAGAGAAAAGCTGCAGGAAGAGTCAGGAGCCCAGAGGAGGGGGCGAAGGAGGTGAGGGGGTAGGGGCAGAAACAGGAGACGGAAGCAGTGGACAGAACATTGCTAGAGGGCTGGAAAGGAGGTGAAAGGAGACAATTTCAGAGAAGAACATTTTTCGGTCGCTACACTGATTCGAACGCTGGACCTTTGAATGAGAGGCCGACACCGTAATCTCTAGGCCGCGAGAGCCCCCTCGCTGGTATTAAAGGGGGTGGGAGTATGATAGACTATACTCTAACTTAAATATCGTTGTCAAAGGTATGATCAACGATTATATATATTTACAGATATATGTTAGGATATTCGAGAGCATCCGTGTCCGGCGATCACAAGTGGCCATGCTTCTGCGCTTTCTAGAGTGTCTTTAGTTGGCGCTAGGGTGTCTTAAACCCTATCCGTACGTCGAGTTTTACTATCGGATCCATACGACATTGG
>NW_004797944.1:76265-78344 GCF_000002075.1 Aplysia californica | reverse complement strand
TTTTTGGGCCGGGGTGGGGTGGCTCAACACCTTTTATGCCAAGTGAAAAAACTAACGCATACTTTCTGTATGGATTTTATTGAGAAACATTTATTACAGACACAAAATATTTATATTTTCAGTTTCAAAAGACACCCAAGCTATAGAAATCACCAAACTTTGTCGGCCATTTTCTCGCTAATATTACCTCTGACTCCAGGCGACCTCCTTCAATCGCAAATATCTCAACTTTTATTCTAGACAAATGCGTGTTTTGTTTTCTTCAAAAGCAAGTCAATGAATGGACTATAAAATTATAACATTAACTCCACATGCCCAGACACTGACGAGCGTCTGATTTCACCCCGTCGTGACACATTTGCTGTTGTTTTTCTACTCCTCGTCAGTTGGGCTAAACAAAACACTTTTACTCAAACATTGTCGTCAATGGGTTTTTTGTGGGTTTTTTTGTGGGTTTTTTGGGTTTTTTGTGTGTACCCTACCCAATTCTATCATCTGACGCTTTTGTGTTTAGTAATAACAGCCAACTGTGCAGCATTTTGAGTTTTGAAATTAGCTGTTAGTCTTAGAGTAAACACAGAGGGAATTGTTTGAAATAAAAATAAATACATTAGTAAATACGTAAAAAAAAGGTTTCTTCACTGTTATAAGGTTCTTTAGTAAGTTACTCATCTAAGTGTTGCCATAGCCCCAACTGGAGATGGCTACCACAACTGGTTAGTAGTTTGTTTAGATCATGTTATCCTACATTCCTCAGCTCTTTTGAGTCACGAGGTGGGCACCCTCTATGCCGCTCCTTAGTGGAGTCATCTTTACCGTGTCACCGAAGGTTCCGAAAGTTCGCACGAAGTCTCATACACGTCGTCAATGTTATCATCTTACTCTTTAAGTAACATAACAAGGCCTGAATCGTTTCTGTGGTATAGACTGTAACAGTAGCACTATCTAAAATGCGAGACATCCGATTTTGTAAAAAGTGAACCTCAACCCCATCCCACTCCCAAATAGAATACATTTAACCAAGTGTGCGTATATGCGCCCCTGCAGGTGGGGGCCCCATAGGTTTACTATAAGGGAGTAACGAATACACCTGCCGTGATACTGCGTGTCGTAAGAGGCGATTAAAGGTGCATATGTCTGGCCACCAGGAAAGTGACAGTTTGCGGAGGGCCAACTACCCGACCCAGTGAAAAAGGAAAGTTATAGAAACTCGAACAAACATGCCTTATAATTTTTCCATCTTCGGAGACGGAGGAGCTTCTGCATCAGCAGGAACAATGACGTACAGCGAACAAAGCCGAAAGGACTTTTCTGACCCAGGAGAAGAGTCACGGAAATGGATGTACGGAAAAGTGGGAAGACGTGGAGTGACATCAAGCGATTAGCCCAGGATAGGGAAAGGTGGAGAGTGTTTGTTCGTGGCCTATATCCTGACCCAGAGTGAGAAAGGCAATGATGATGATGATGAAGTGTGCGCATCTGAGGTCTCAATCCCCTTTGAGACCACATTTAGGCCGCTGTGACATTATGCAAACAATGCTAATTTGACTCAATTTACGAATGAGGGCCGACGTCTACTTTTATCTTCGATCCAACGTCCATCTCCTTTTGGACCGAGCTAACTGGTTTGAACTGTGTTCATGGGGGAATGTTAGCATACTGGGAAGTGCTTGTTATGCGGAGTGTGTTTACATAACTTTGGAATGTACTTTAGAGTTAGTTGACGTTTCAGCGAACTAGAAAATGTAAATTAGGGGGAGAGTGAGGGTAGTGGGGAGCGTATGTTATGGGGAGTGGTAACATATTGGGTAGCGTTTATTAGGGTGGGTGGTAATATCATATTGGGAAGAGTAGTGTTTGTTATGTGGAGTGTTATTTTAATGTAATGTTGTGGGGAGCGATCTCATAAATTAGGAAGTGTATGTTAACTTTAAGAGAACTCTGTTAACATATTAAAGAGTGCATGTTATGGCAGGTGTTTTAACATATAATTATATTAGCGAAGTGTATGTGGAAGAGGAGGGGGGGGTTATATCGAGGAGTAAAATGTTAGGGGGAGGGTTGATGTATTGGGTTTGT
>NW_004797944.1:71926-75935 GCF_000002075.1 Aplysia californica | reverse complement strand
ACAACAAAAACAACAACAACAACAACAACAATGACAACTAAAACATCATCATCATCATCATCATCATCATCATCATCATCATCATCATCATCATCATCATCATCATCATCATCATCATCAGCAACAACACAACAACAACAACCACAACAACAACTACAACAACTACAACTATAACAACAACAGCACCAAATTTCAGTAATCGAAATATTTAAACTGGCTTGCGTAATATTTGAAGCAAACGTTATTAAAACTAGCTACACTCGTCTCATTATTACTGCAAACACGCTAAGAAATCGTCAAGATATCGAAATAATATTAATTATTATATATGAACGACTTTTGACATTTGAGGAAATAACAGTAAAAGATAAAATAGATTCTAGATCTAGTCGCACTGGCATAGCATGATTTTAAAAATCTTTAAAAGTACACACACATATCATTCTTCTGAACTCCTCGCTGAAATAATAATTTTTTTTCACGCAAAAATTATAGTGAACAGGGAGTGGGGAGGATATTACATAGGTAGTAAATTGAGTTGGGTGCATATTTAGTGAGGGAAGATGATGAAAGAAGGCTTTTAACGACAAAAGGTAGCGTATTGTGGAGTGTTTGTTAGGAGAAGAGCGAGGTTAGCACTTGTTGTGTTTTTAGTTTAGTTTAGTTATAGTAGAGGGTTTTACGGCGCTCGCGACTGCATACGGTCATATGAGCCCCAAGGGATGGATGTCAACAGAGAAGTCTTTACGGGGAATTAGACTTACTCTGCTCACCTCTCTAGCTTCAACAGCACAAGGTTTGCATCGACTATCAAGGCACCCCGGAAATAGCAGGTCACAAGAAAGTGACAAACATACAAAAGAAGTAGGGGAAAACGACAATAGTAAGGATTAGGACAGAAAAACCAGCAGTTCCCTGTTGTAGATCAGGCACAGTTATGAGCGTGACATGGTGAATCAGCCCATTTACAATTCTACCGTGCTTGAACGAGAAATGTCCCCCCTTTGGGAATGACCTAAAGACACTGCAGTCAGTGGCACTGCCCCTAGGGGTTTTGTTGTGTTTAAAAAGGAAATCGTTTTCCCCCTTTATTTAATCTCTTTAATGGTTTATCTGTCGGTGGATCCTTTTTTAAAGAAAATCTTGAAACTATACTTTTAAATGTTTTTAGCAATTTGAGAAAACATGTCTGTTGCCATGGAGAACTTATTAGTCACATAAATCTTTGAGAATATCTAAGTATTTTGCCTTTGACAGCAGATACTTCACCCTTTCTTAAGCAGGATACCCCCAAGAGCATCACAAACAAATAGGAGATACTAATGCGCTGGGCTGAACACTTTGAAAATGTTCCAAATCGACCATTAAGAACCAATTCTAAGTCAATTAAATCCATTTCGCAAATCTCACTGACCACCTCCCTTGATATGCACAAGGAGCACAGAACCCAGAAGTGCCATAAGTACTCCCCCCCCCCTCCCATCAATTAGGCCACTAGCAAGAACTCTGTCCCTGCAGAGGTCTTTGCTTTTGTGCGGGTACCGTCTTGTTGAGTCACTGACAGGACTATTTATTGTCAAATGTGGGAACGTAGACGTATTCCCCAGGGGTACATGAATGGAACTATCATTCATCTCTACAAAAACAAAAATGAAAGGTGATCTTGTGACAATCACAGAGGCATATTGACTAGTCCATAGCTGGCAAGATCCTGGCCCGAATTTTTCTCCATCGCCTGTTGAAGCATAATATCTCTTCAAATAACGCTTTGCCTGAACGTCAGTGTGACTTCCACACTAAAAGGGGCACAATAAACATGATCTTTGCAGCCAGGTAGATTAAAGAAAAGTGCATAGAGGAGAATAAATCCTTGGGCATGACCTTTGCTGATCTAACAAAGGTTTTCGATACTGTTAGTGAGATAGCTTATGGAAAATCCTAGAGACGTACGGTTGCCTGCCAACGTTCACTATAATGGTTCGCCAATTTCTTGAATGTATGGAATTCAGTGTCAAAAGAAATGGTGGTATATCTGACGCATTATGTGGGACAAACACTCTTCGGCATCATGTTCTCAGATATGACGCGTGGAAACATTCCAGAGCTTCCCTGCTGGCGCTTATATCAGGTACAGACTAGACTGTATAGTCTTCAACTCTTGTAGGCTCTAGGCAAAAACAAAAACTAACACCATGCATGTCTGTGAACTGCTATTTGCGGACGATTGTGAATTATTTGTTCAGGAAGAATCCATCATGCAAAACTGTGTTGATTAATTTTGCTAATGCATGTCAGAATAGGCATAACAAAGATAGAAGTTCTTTTCCAGTCTGTCACTAGTGATACGCAGACCTTCAATCCTAAATTTAAAAAACATAAAAGAAGACTAAACAGTGTTGATAGCTAGCTAGAAATAGCCGTGCGAACTAATAGTGCTAGAGAAAGACATAGATCAGGAGGTTGGGACTACTGTGGCATTAGCAGAGAGACAAAGGTGGACGTCTAAAATGCCGTGGTCCTCCCAACCTTCTTGTTTAGTGTCTAGACCTGGACGGTGTACAAATGCCATCCCAATAAGCTTAATCAGTTCCACATAAAACGCCTTAGGTGAAATCTTGGTATCAAAGAGCAGGATAAAATACAAGACACTGAAATTCTCAAAAGGGCAGTTAATGCCGATGGTCTGTTTTCTAAGTTCAGAAGCACTCAACTTCGCATATCTGGTCATGTCGTAAGAATGCCTTATTACCGACCTGGATACCTGGAGGTGTCATCTCTGACTCAGAGGTTGGCGTGTAATGACCCTGCATCCTTCACGATCTCGAGCTGCCGTTGCACATTCTGCAATATCCAGGCCAGTCCATATTCTTATTCTTTCACAATGCTCTCGTGTCGTTTTAAGTGGCCATAGTAGTGTATTTTTCTACATTTTATTTTATTCAGCAAGGTTTGTCTTGTGTGTAAAATCTGACACACCTCATTTTGTTTTTGTTTTCCAACTTATTCTGGCCATTCTACGGTAGCACTATATCTCAAACGTATTTATTTTTTTTTTTTCTCTCCTTGTCAAAGTCCAGGTCTCTGTGCCGTATAGGAAAATGGGGAAGATGTAACGTTCTAAAAATTTCTTTCTTAAAGTAAACGATAGTTGCTTGGATTTACATGGTCTGTACATTTGGCTGAATCTTGTTTTTGGCAGTTACTGTACTTATGTTTATTTCTTCTTCAGTTCTTCCATCATCTGTGACTGTTGCCCATAGATACTTGAGTAGGTGCACTTGTTCGATTCTCTTCACATCTATGATTATGTCTGTAGTTTATTCAGAAGATTTTGATAAGACGATTGTTTTTTGTTTTCTTTACGTTCATGTCGAGACATGCCTTGCTGTTGTTCCCAATAGTGGCCCCCAGCAGGCTTTGAGATTCTCTAAAAATAAACTGTGTGTAGATGTTAAAAAGATAGAAAGAGTTGACACAACCTTGTCTTATTCCTCTTTGGACTTGAGTGTATTCTGACATTTCATTACCCACTTTAATTGCTGCCATCTGCTGCCAGTAAAGATTTTCTATGGTTCCTATGATTCTTATATCTTTGCCTCCAATATATAGCTTCTACTAACACTCAATCAGCCTAACACCTAATTAAAAAATCCTAAAAGCAATATTATATTTTGAAATGTCGTCAGAGAAGCGTAAGGTTGGCGCACAAAAAAACAACAAAAAACCCATCCGAAACAAAAGACCAAGACACCCTGAAAATGTTCCACAAGGACTTCAGTGCAACTACTTCTACATGGGAGAGTCTAGCTCCTATCAGACACAGCTGGAGAGCAGTAGTCGCAGTGGGCAGCAAATCATAATATGAGACTTTACGAATAAGAGATGCTGAAACCAAGAGAGAGGTACATACCCACAAGTGAAAATGAAGCTTTTAAATGTTGAAAATGTGCCAAGCTTTTCTCTCTCAGAATTGGTGTCTTTGGCCACAGCAGAAGCCACTAGTCATCGT
>NW_004797944.1:69397-70146 GCF_000002075.1 Aplysia californica | reverse complement strand
GTTGATGGGGAGTAGGTGTTGTTACATTTCAGTAATCGGCTTCTTCAATTACACAAATGTGAGAATTTTATGAAACACGAAAGGGCTTTAAGGATGCCAGGTAGAAGCAAATTGTCTAGGCAGCTCGTCAATTGATCAAAAACCATCACTTGAAAAGAAGTCTATCCATCAGTAAATCTAATTGGATATATTTATGTAGAATAAAACGTGGTAACTTGGTGGCCTCTTTGTGCTGTTCCTTGAAACTGTCAATATGTACTACAATCCACGTATGAAAATAGTTGCCAGCCGACCGAGATCTATGATTGCTCCCTTTCTAGAAGAAATTTGGGCATTTTTATATCGCCACTTCTCCTCAAGGCCTCTTGTGAACTCATTGAACGCACTGGGACTCTGCTCCACATACTGAGAGGCTCAAAGATTTAACTTGAATGCTACTCTTGGGTCACTCACTGGAAATATTCACGACTATAGCACACAGCTGTACTCAGTTTGAGGCATTCTACTTTGACCGCAATATAAGGAGTCCATATGGAGAAAGGACATTCATTCATGACATGGGGGTTCCAGCAGCGCTCACACATACTCAACTGAAGAAAACGTTCATACCCCGGTCATCAGTGTAAAACTCCATCACAGTCCAGGTGGTTCTATATAGGGGAGCCTCTGGGAGCGCGAAGACTGGGATACAACAGAGTATCATTCTTTCATTAAGAGAGTTTCTTGAAATCTATCAGTGCTCTTTCCGA
>NW_004797944.1:58281-66733 GCF_000002075.1 Aplysia californica | reverse complement strand
TAGCTCGAGAGTCCTTAAAAACTGAAAAACTGACATATTTTGTGCCTTTAAAGAACGTTTTTCGGTAAAATTCATATGAAAATGAGTTTCTATGTTTACGTAAAAGGTGCTGAGCCAAAAACCAAAAATTCAATAAAACTTGCCCAACGTGCAGAAAAATGCTGGTGTCTTTGATTTTATTATTTTGACGAGCGCCCGATTGCACCACGCTGGCTCACATATAATAACATGTTTACAGCACTGTGCGATTATTCCAGAGCCAGAAAGTCCATCTCTGATGGGACCAATCCAAATAGAAAAGTCTGAACTAAAAAAACCCAACAACAACCACCCATACTCGTTTAATAGAAGTCGAGACATTTGCTATTGAAGGAAGTGAGATCACATAAGTGTCAGAGGTAAAATTAGCGAGAAAATGGCAACAAAAGTTTGATGAATTCCAAAGCTTGAGAGTCGTCCGTAAAATCCACTCAAAACTGTGTTTTTAAATAGATGTAAAAGAGGTAAAGCCAAATATGAATAAATCATTAGAAATGGCTACGGACGGAAGTTCTTCAAAAACCTAGATCTAGGTCATGCTATAAAAATAATGTTTGGTGCTTCAATTAGTGTTCACAGCACCAGAATGCAAAATAGAAAATTGACATTTTTTTTCTTGGCCATATTGCAGGGTTTTTGTCTTAGAATTTAAAAGAAAACAACAACAAAGATTAACAGTAAGTAATTCTTTTTTTCTTGATCAACTGCAACTCGAAACTTTTTAAAACTCGCAACTAGAAGTATACAAAGTTTAAAAAAAAAACCCAGATCAATACTTTCGATTTCAGATAAGGGTTAGATTTTAGGTACCTACCCCTTTGTTCTTTTGTGATGGTTTTCTGTGGTTATAGAGGACATAAACATGCCACATACTGCAGGTCTTAATTGTGCTTGACAGTCTAATCTTTAAAAGTATCTATTCGGAGACGTCTCCGACGGAGATAGACCATTCAAAATGCTTTGTGCCTCCAGACCAAGTAAACAAATCTGGCGGGTTACAGGTCGGGGGGGGGGGGGGGGGGCGCATACCCCCTGTTTTCACATATAATTTGATATTTTGCACTTAGGTTTGAAGTTTTCTTGAAAATAATTGATTTTCAACGGTTTTAGTTGCTATATGTGTGATCTGTAGCAAACAATACGCAGTTTGACCCCCCCCCCCTCCCAAAAGCAGTGCATATGTGTGCGGGAGTGCGTCTCCGAATAGTTCCTGGGTACTCGCCGGAGACGTCTCCGAATATCTTCTCCCAATGCTCTAATCTTTTGCTGCTGGCCAGTAAACACGTCTTACAATGATCTCCAACTGTAAGCCCCCGTTAGCATTCAGATATCCAACTGGCAATTATATTGAGCCCTTTACACTTGAGACGTGGGTAGTTGGCGGGTGCTCTGGTGTGGTTTGCTCCTTTTTTTCCTATAAAAAATCTTTCGTCTCTATCTCCCCTCCTTCTTTTTTTGTGTTTGTTACTCTCTGGTAACACCTCAAATATTCGGCATTTATATGACCTTATTGTGTTGCAAGTGCCGTAAAACACTTACTAAAACTAAAAACTAAAACACTTGAGACCAAAGCGATCCTTGCTGAGGCAGTGTGAGAAAAACAGTCGGAAACATTCTGAAATTCTTCGAGGTTTTGAGCGATAGCCCAGCACTTTGTTATTTATTAAATAGGCATTCTGCTGTTATCCTCTTGGTTGTTTCCAATAACGGCACTCACATACAACAAGATTGTATTGGTTTTATCCGAAAACTCCAGTCTCGTACACAGAGTTTGAATGTATCCATGTTCCATCTTCCTCACACTCCTCTTTTCTCCCTACCGTCTCCCCTCCCCCCTCTCTCTCTCTCTCTCCCCACCTCACATACACACAACCTAAAAATCAGTGTTTTCTCGTCTGATGTACATCGCCGCATGTGTTATCCATCAACAAAATGATGTTATGAAACTGCTTGTCAGCCTGATTAACGCGTGCTGTCGCCCAAAGACTCAAAGTTAGCAACATCAGATTGGGATACATGTATTTTGAGTGAAATGATACCACCTACACGCCCAAAGACTCAAATTTAGCAACATCAGATTGGGATCCATGTCTTTTGAATGAAAAGATACGTGCCTTCGTCAGCGATGCCACTTTCAGCATTAATGACATTTGCTAGAGGTTTGAACACTGACAGTCTGTCTATTTCCAAGCTCTCATTTTTCATTTCCATTGACTCAGATCGACCCTTTAGCTTGAAAAATTGTATGGACTCCCTCTCTCAGCTCTCTCATCACACATATTATAAAAAATTCAATATCATTTGTACGAGTACATGTGTACTATCATAGAATATAATTACTTAGTCACCAAAGCCAGCATTATTCAGTCTCTGTGACTTTTTTTCATCCCTTTCTTTATATTATTGGTGTTGGTATTTCGCTATTTTTAAAGTTCAAGCATTTTTTTCTTCCCGCATTCTCCTTTTCTTTCCTTTTCACAGGTGAGCTTCTTCAGTTTCTCTCTATTTATTCCTTCCGCTTTGTAATTTTTCAATCCATGGTCCTGTTTTTTTTCTTCTCCTTGTTTGTTTGTTTGTTTAGTATAGGGTTTTACGGCGCTCGCAACTGCATAAGGTCATATGAGCGCGCGGGACACACTTAATACTTTTTCGTTGATAGGAAATTTTGAATTTTGCCCGGGTGGCGGCCGAAGCCTACTCTTATCGATTTTAGACCACCAAGGGATCTTTAACGTGCGCAACCTGCATACGGGCCCTCCGAGATTTTTCGCCCTTGTCCGAGAAGGCTAGGTGTAGATCTTTCCTACAAGAAGATCAGGGGTGTGGCAGAAAGACAGCAGTTAGGAGGAGCCAAGGAGTAGCAGTAGAAAGGATGCAGAAAGAGTCAGGAGCCCAGAGGAGGGGGCAAAGGAGGTGAGGGGGTGGGGGCAGAAAGTGGAAATGAAAGCAGACAACAGAACATTGTTAGAGATCAGGAAAGGATGTGAAAGGAGACAATTTTAGAGAAGAAACATGTTTTGGTCGCTATCCGGAATCGAACCCGGGACCTTTGAATGAGAGGCCAACACCTTAACCTCTAGGCCACGAGAGCCCCCTTTCTTCTCCTTTCTTCCTCAAGCTGAACCTGTGCTTTTCTCCATTTCTTTTTACATGTTACGATTTTCTTAGAAATATTCTCGTTATTTGCAATTTCACTTCAAAACTATTGGGCATTGTCTTCATCTCGGCCATTGACCAGGCTCGCTAAGTCAGAGAATTAAATTGCCATTTGTTTAGCAGGACCACACACACTTTCCAGTTGACAATGATTCCTAAAACACATTTCCTGCATATTCTAAATAATTATGAAGTTTGTGGACCCTAGTTGTACTTCAAAAACCTTCCCGAATCAACGACAAACATTGAGTCCAAACAACCCACCCAAATACACCAAAAGCAAAATTGTGGAAGATCGGAATAACTCATGGTGAAACCGACACCAACCTCAGTGAGTAGAACAGTAGAAGGACACATCTACTGAAGTCAAAGTCCTTTTAAAATAAATAAATAAATAATTAAATAAATACATAAATAAATGAATAAATAAATAAATAAATGAATGAATAAATAAATGAATAAATAAATAGATAATTAAATAAATAAATAAATAAATAAATAAATAAATAAATGAATAAATAAATAAACCGCTCCTTCATGAAGTCATCACTGCAACCTACTTGAGGCCACCCAGAGAGTAGGGACCCCAGGATGTGCGTGGATGGCCCGGATGGAGGGCTCAGGTAGACTGGCAAAGGTTTACCGGAGACCTTTTGCTTTTTCATAATATGCAGATTTTTTAACGTTTAGATCATTTAATAGGCTGGGCCTTTCTGGGCCAACTTGAGCTGAGAGGGATACACCCCAGCAAACCCCCCCCCCCCCCCCCCCCCGATAAAACGTTCTTCCCTTTTCGGGGATCGAACTCGGGCTTCCTGCTTCCCCAGAAAAGCGCCTTATTAACCGCTATACCACAGAAGCCGATATCTTCTTTCAAAAAAATATTAAGTTACCGCAGATGATGACGTCATGACCACCTACACGCTGGCCCCGCAGAGAGAGGAGACTGTCAGGGGCGGAGCCGGGCTTGTCTGACAGGGTACTCGGGGGTGTCGGTGGTCTTTGTCATTGTTGTTTGGCTCTCAGACTTGCAACCGTGAGGTCTTGGGTTCAAACTTTCTTTTTCTTAGTAAGAGGTTTACGGCACTTACAACTAAAGGTCATATAAGTGCTGAAGATTTGAGGTGTTGCAAGAGAGTAATAAACCCACACACGTAAAAAAGAGGTGAAGTAAGGATGATAGATATTGGATAGAAAAAAAGAAGCAAACCATAGCAGTGCACCCGCCGAACACCCATGTCGTGGGTTTGAATCCCGTCAGGGACATCGCGTTGTGTCCTTTCGAAAGGCACTTTACACGAATATTCTATACTTCATTCAAGTGGTTATTGTTAACCAGCTGTAGAGAGTGAAAGATCTTGTCAGTTTGTTAATGTATGAGCGCATGAAATCTGCAGTTTGCACTGTCTGCTTCCCGGGAAGCCGAGAATGTTTCTGAGTGTTCTAAGATCTGCTAGGGTAGTAATAGTTGTAAAGCGCATAGATAATGCTTTGGAACATGGATATACACTATACAAATAAAATTATCATAATTATTATAATGATCAAAATGAGACCAAGATACAGATAGAGATAGGCCCACACGCAAAAATGCATCCCCACAATAGGAACATTGAACAATAGTTATTTGAGATGGCATCAACCACTGAACTGTGAATGAAGACAAATCCCAAACTCATTTGTACACCCGCCAAAATAATCGAGAAGATGCTTGTGTCTGATTTAATATTTATTCCTATGTTGGGTAAATGCAATAACTTCTAAACTTACTTGTCTTCATATTTTTAAATAGCAAATATCACTAAAAATGTTGATGTACAAATAAAGAAGTGTCAAGAAGCGTAGGTTACAATACTATTATCAATTAGTTCTTAAATTTGTCTTGATCTAACTTTTTCTGTCCTGCTGATCATGCCATAACCAGATTGAATCCGAGAAACAACAACAGCAACAAAAATTGAAACTAACAGCAGCTGTGTGTTAGTTCCCCTTTTTGAGGTAGACTAGACCAGTCTGATTGGTAGCTTATGTAATCAGTACTAATTGTAAATGTTTATGAGAATGGCACGAAAGGGGTGAAGAGTGTATTAGGACGAATATTATACTAACGAGTCAAGGATGTCCATTAAAATTTTTAAGGCATCCGTCTCCGTTGATGGGCGAATTTGACTGTGATGATGTTTAAAAATCATGGAAGGGGAGTAGTGATTATTTGATAATGCAGAAGCTTCGCCCCTGGCGACACCACTTTTAAAATCTTTTCTAACCAGTCTCCTCTCTTTTGTCGACAACGTCTCAGGTCATACATTATCCGACAGATACATTACACTCTTCTCCCCGCGGGAATGATTACTATGTTCCATAAATATTTTAACAACAAAGTCTCGACAAACAATGGGCCTTTTCTTTCCCGGTACTATTTCCGTCGGTCTGTACGACTTTTTCTCCGTACCGAATAATAGGAACTGTGTCTATGTGCTTCTCTATACTTTACGACAAACTCAAACAGAAAATGGAAATGTTCCACGTTTCGGATCGGTTTAAAATTTTTGCTTAGTTCGAGTTCTGCGAGCGTGTGGTTGACAGAAAGGTCATTTTTGTGACGAGTGTCGAATCACTCTATGAGTTAGTTAGGTCAGTTAAGCACTTTCCCTTAATGAATGACTTCTAACTTCTTCCTGGCTGTATGTCAGCGGTTTGTTATGTTTTACCTGTATTGGGTTCGTTACAGAGGACCGGGAGTTGTGGGGAGGGGGGGTAAATGGTTTTGTTTGGAGAAGGTGGTTTGCACAGGGGGTGAGGGTGGGGAGAAAGTGGCTTGGGAGGAGATGTTAGAATGAGAAGACAGATGGTGAATTGGAAAGGGGGGGGGGGGTGGCCAGCTCCGCGTAAATGTCGATGTTGTTCAAAACCTTGCCGGACACGATATGTTATTATTGGTTTTTTAGGGGAGGGGGAGGAGGGATTGAGAAAAAAAAGCATAATAATTTATTTTCATAGACTGATATTATACCAGTTCAGAACTTCCTCAACCCGGACTGATAGGGGTACAATATCCCAGCAGACAGGAGGACGTTATCGATAGAAAGATAAATGTTCTCCACGGGGAAGTCCCAACTGACGTGGTCTGTGAGCGACGGTGAAAAGCTTCATCGCTACACCCCGGACGCCTGCGCCAATGTTGCTGCTCTTGTTTTGTAAGTGTTTTCCGGCGCTCGCAACTGCATAAGGTCATATGAGCGAGGTCATATGAGCGCGCGGGACACTTTAAACATTTCAGGTGGTAGGAAATTTTGAAATTTGCCTGGGAGGCGGCCGAAGCCCACTCTGATCCGAGTTTGGACAACCAAGAGATCTTTCACGAGCGCAAGGAGCACACAGGACCTCCAAGAATTTTGCCTTTCTCCGAGAAGGCTAGGTGTTTGATCTTACCTACCATAAGATTAGGGGTGTGGCTGAAAGACAACAGTAAGAAGAAGCCAAGGAGTAGCAGTAGAAAGGCTGCAGACAGAGTCAGGAGCTCAGAGGTGGGGGGCAAAGGAAGAAAGTGGAGACGAAAGCAGACGACAGAACATTGTTACAGATCAGGAAAGGAGGTGAAAAGAGAATATTTTGGAAAAGAGAATATTCCGTCACTTTCCGGATTCGAATCCGGGACCTATTGAATGAGAGGCGAACACTTTCACCACTCGAGCATGAGAGCCTCGTTGCTACACTTCAACTCTTCAAGGATCACGTTCCTCCTGGCTCATAGGCGGTGCTCTGGTGTGGTTTGCTCCTTCTTTTCTATCAAGAATCTATCGTCCTTATCTCCCCATCTTCTTTTTTATGTTTGTTACCCAGCTGTAACACCTCTAACCTTCTGGCGCTCATATGACCTTAGGCAGTTGCGAGCACCGTAAAGCTTCTACTAAAACTAAACTAACTGATTCATTGGAGCAGAGGAGGACAGGACAACCGCTAACATTAACAAACCCGAAGCTGACAGTGAGTGAACGCATATCTCCTCAAATGTTACTTACATAAACACAATCTCAAATATTCACTCACCACCACCGTCGTATCTAAAATCATCATGGCCTATGGTTCTCTACATACATCTAAATTATTCTCTGAATCTCTATCTGTAACAGTTACATGGTATAATAATATGTACGTAATGCACTATTGAACACTACCGTACGCAATTTCTATTAATCAGATGGCGTTAGTCTCATAGAAATGGACCAGGAAAAGAAATACCCACCCCCTCACGAAAAGAAACCCAACCAAAAATACCCCAACAACAACTAAACAAAACCATCTTTAAGGACGTAGTAGACACGTAGTTTGTCCTTTCAGCGGATATCCACTGGCAGTATTTTCGCACATTCCAAGCTACGATAAACAAATGAGAAACACAAATTTGAATGTTTCTTAGTATTCATGTTGTTTGTAACCCGCCTTGTTAAATTTCAGATAAAGAAAACTGGATTGAAAAATCCTGTATAATTAACAAAGTTATTACGCTTCCTTTTAAAAAACAACTATATCCGTGCTTTGTGTTTTACTATAGTATCCATACGATGTGGGGAACTTTCCAAAGACGAAATTTACTCGTTAATCCGATCGGTACACTTTGCATAGCAGTCTGTCAAAATTATTTTTTGAGAAATACTGAAAGTTTCAAAGAGATCTTCGCACTAGAAGTATTCTAAAATGTGAAAAATATAACCCTGGGGGTACCAAATGACCCCCAGGACGTACGGATAGGGTTAAGCAACCCAAGAGTACGTGTCTTCCAAACAGACGTGTAAAATATGCGTGTTCTCACTGAGTGAAAGCCCTATTAGGCACAAAGTAGGGCACTTCAAAAAGTGGAACACTTGGCCAGACTTTCAGACCTCGAGGCAGGAGGACAATAATATATCATGTGTCACCACACGGTGGAATCAGGCGCTCATCTTCAGCTCTTGAGTATTATATGGAGTTACTGTTACAATCTTACATCCTGTTCAATTGCCTCGCTTTTAACAAACAGGAATTAATCTTGAATAGCAGTCGAAATACTCGTAATGTAAAGAGATGGTGGTTGCCTGGAGTTAGAAATATAATTATAGAGAAAATGACCACCAACCTTTGGTGACTTCCATGCCATGGGTCTCCCTGAGAGGGGCATATTTGCCTTTTTTTGTGCCTTTGATCAACGTTAAATGTCCGTAAACCCCACACATAAATTACATTTTAATTGGTCATAAAAGGTGTTCGCCCCTCCCCC
>NW_004797944.1:53054-54741 GCF_000002075.1 Aplysia californica | reverse complement strand
TTTTCACTTCGAGTAAACACAATTTTTAAATTTAAAACTCTACGGTAAAGAAAACATTGATGTGAAATGGTTGAAACAGGTTTTTTATTGGATATTTAAACATATTCTGATGATAGTGTAATGAATATGATGATATTTGAATTAGGCAACAGCCTAATTTAGCCTTATCGATACCAACCGGGGGCGAGTTTATGATCAGCTTCCCCAACCGGTAACTTATTTTATGACCAGAGGCAAATTCGAGATCCCTGAGCAAACCCTGGCCAGCAGGGTAAAAAGCCCACCTCCTAAATGAACTAAAATGTGTCGGTGGGAGTGTAAAAACATTTACATTAACATATTTTTAAAAGGTCTGAGAACAAATTACAATTGTGCAGTCTACCTTTACATGCGTCATTTAAAAAAAATTGATTATTAAAAAAAAAAAATTGTTTTCCAATTTATTTTGGCGTGCATCTTTTAGGCAAAAGTTTTAGACAGTTGTTTTTTTCCGAACGTTTCTATCTGACTTTATTTTATCTTGGTAAATTATAACATCTATTAGTCATGGAAAAGTGTGAAAGTACCGAGATTTGTTAGAAATTATTAGTCAGCTCTCCTTCTAAGAAAACGGTTACATAATGTATTTTTAATTTTTGGGAAACTTGTAATGTTTTCATTATAGCTACAATGTATAGTCTGCGTTTAGACCATACTTCATAGATGTCCTTGTACGTTAATAGTCCAGATTGCCAAAATAATTTTAAATAATCCAATAATATTCGGTTTCAGTGTGGACTAGAATTTTGATAATACATCTACTCGTTTGAGAACATTAAATTGGAAAGTACTACATAATATTTATCCCACTAACACACTACTCTCTTTAAAATGAAATTAAAGGAATCCTCAAACTGCGCATATTGTAATGAGCCTGATTTTATAGAACATTTTTTTAATTGTAAGAAGGTCCAGCCACTTTGGAGAGAAATTGAAAAAGATTTACAGGTCCACCTAGGTATATCAATTATAATTAATGAGAAAATAGTTTTACTTGGGGCAGTGAAGGGAATCGATGTAGGTCACCGGGAATGGGGGTTAACAAATGCAGCTATTGCAATAGGAAAATTAACTGTATCTAAATATAAGTATGGGAAAGCAAGACATATCATAGAAAGTTATGAGAGTGAATGAAGTCTCAGACAATTGTTGGCTAAGAGCTAAATGCTAGGCTTCCAGTCTCCATCTCATGCCACTTTTGTTTCGTCCCCGCATGAGAGCGAGCTTAAGTGGAAGACTGTTATACTTAGCTATGTATGTGTGTGCAAGTGTGTGAATGTGTGTTTATGTGTGTGTGTGTGTGTGTGTGTATGTGTGGTTGCGTGTGTGCGTGTGAGTGTGTGTGTGTGTGTTTACGAAATTTAATTATGCAATTTGTACTTTTTAACATCTCTTTGCCTTCATTATACTCTTAGTCAGACTTTAATGGTGCCATTCGCGGTCGCGTGTCATCACATGGGGATATAATAAAGTAGTAGTTTGATATAACATTTCCTGCACTTAATACTAAATAGTTTGTCTTTCCATTTCATTAATAGTGGCCTATAAATGTTCTATCTCTTTGGAGACGGGGACTTTTTATGCCCGTGGTGTCTGAGTTGTCGCTGTACGCAACTTCGCTTCCGGTCCTCCAGTACTGCGTGTTGCT
>NW_004797944.1:48975-50859 GCF_000002075.1 Aplysia californica | reverse complement strand
TTGGAGCAAGCCCACGCAAGCCATGCCACTGCAAGCACATGCAGCGTGTGACACGAGAGAGGGCTGCGGTGTGCTGCAGACCTCAATCTAGCCCGAAACCTAGCAACACGCACGCATAATGTGTCTACTCAGTCTACTGTCACCAACGATGTCAAGCGCAAGAGAAAATGCCTTTCAATTTACCAAAAAATACGAAATTATCCTGGCTGTTGCCAAAAAGCAAGCTCCACTGGCAAAGATTTGTCGTCAGTTCGACATTCCAAAAGGGTCGATTCACACCATTATCAAGAATAGAGAGAAGATAGTGGCAGCATACTCCAACGCAAAGTTCGCTCTGGATCGAAAGAAGATGAAACTATCCGACTGATGCACATGCTGTGGACCAAGCTCTTCTGATGTGGTTTAAGGAGGCAAGGAGAAAGTTGGTGCCAAAACCCCTGTTCGTGGGTACTTGTGGCAAAGGAAACCACCCATGAATATGTACAGCTGGATTAGTCCACAAATGCTTACTTTCATTGCATTTCTGATTTAACAGGGATCGGATATAACAGGACATTTTCTCTACTCCCACCATCCCTGTTATATCAGGTTTCCACTGTAAATGCCGTATCTGCTCTATCGTAAACGTATTCGGAGTCGTTACCAAGGTATTCAAAGAATAGCATTCGGAAAAGCTTGAGATATTGTGAAACTTATGATGCTTTTATGTCAAATGTATCAAAATAAGTAGATCTGCTGAGCAGATAGGACTTGGTGATTCCGAGGAAGAGAAATGTGTACATCTTTAGCGCTCTCTTTGTTTTCAGTCCCAGTTGTTCCTGAAGTGAAGTAGCCTTCCAGGTGAAACTTTGACCGGTTTTAATAAAGAAAAAGTATATTTTAAAAGTATATTTTTTGAGTTGTTATACTATTTACAGGTTTGATAATTGATTATGGCTCTCCCTTGCTACTCAGCTTTTTAGACAAGACAATGATGATGATGATGATGATGATGATGATGATGATGATGATGATGATGATGATGCTGCTGATGCTGATGCTGATGGTAATGACGATGGTGATGATGATGATGATGGTGGTGGCTCATATCCCTGCTAGTATACAGCGTCCATTTAGTTTTTCTCTCAGTTGTTCCTGAGGAAGGCCAAGAGGCGAAACGTTGAGCTAAGTCAATTAAACTTATTTTAAACATTTTATAACGTAGTTGTGTTATTTTGTCTGAAAATCAGTCAAGACTTTCAATTCTACTCTGTTTTCCTAACAATGATGAAGATGATGATGATTATCATTATCATTATTATCACCATTGCGGTGACTGACGATGATGAGGAAGATGATGATGATGATGATGGTAATAATGATGATGATGATGATGATGATGATGATGATGATGATGATGATGGGGACGGTGGAAAAGGCAGAGATGATGCTGTCGTCGTTATTGTTATCAAAAGATGGCAAGGTAAATAACGACGACGTTAACGGTGAAAAAGATGATGATGATGATGAAAGTAATAAGTCTAATGATGATTATGGCTAAAGAATATTTGAACTGTACAAAGGGGAATTGAAAGGAGACATTATTTCCTTAGGAAAGTTTAACCAAATACAGCAAGTACCATGTTTAGGACGGCGGAGAGCCCTGTTTGCTGAATTGTGGGGTTTTTAATTAGGACAAAAATGTTTGCTGTCGTTTCCTTTATTTTTCTCCTTTTACCACGCTCGCTGTCTGCGGTTAGTAGCCAGGCCAGCACAGTCTATAACTACTTTTCCTTGTTTGGATGTTAACTGTCATCAATAGTGTTTGTTTATGATGGACGAACTATTATTATTAGTCACAGTTTTCATTATAGGAGTACATATAAAATTTCTCTCTCTCTCTCT
>NW_004797944.1:46147-47347 GCF_000002075.1 Aplysia californica | reverse complement strand
CTCACTCTCCCTTATCTCTCTCTCTTCTTTACTACTTTCTAATTTTCTTTAAAAAACTATATCTTTTAACCATTTTTTAAGGTTTCAGTGTAGCGTCCAATGTCCTCAGTGCTCAATTGAATTTTCTGTCGATGCCTTGAAAAGCGTGAATAAGGCGGGTCATTTGTTCCGCTAACCTCGCTTCTTCATTACCCACTCCAAGTTTTTAATAATCCAAGCCCCTCCTCTTCCGGGGAATGTCACTTTTTAAAGGATGGATCTTTTTTCTTCTCCGTATTTCTTGCCGGCGTTTCGCTTTCTCTCTTCTACCCCCTTCTAAGAGTTGAGCTTTGCTTGACTTCACACGAGGCTCTGTGTGCATACAGATAATATTGGATGCGGGCGTGCGCTCGCGCGCGCACACACACACACACACACACACACACACACACACACACACACACACATACACACACACACACACACACACACACAGAGCCTCCAACACACACATCACTCAATGATTTAAATATTAAATAATCCATCGCCCTTACCTCTTTTAACCGAAGTCCTTCTTGGTCGCCCCGCGGTTCCATTATTCCCCTCAGATCTCCGCCCCAGATAGCCAACGGAGTCCCTGTGGCTGTTGTTACTGCCATTAGAATTAGAACGTTTACTATCCATCGACCCATCCTTGACGTTGTCAGAATGATACGGCTCTGATTGGGGTGAAGAACCCCCACCACGTCTTTCTACTTTGCTAGATCTATACTCTTCTTCTCTGTTATAATACCCTTCTCCTTTTCTATACATCTCTCCTTTGCTATGACCTTCTCCTCTGCTATACTCTTGTCCTTTGCCACGCCCTTCTATGCTATACCCATCTCCTTTTTTATACCCATCTCCTTTGCTATTCTCGTCTCCTTTGTTGAATCCTTCTCTATCTTGCTTTGTCTTATGACAGTTGATGGTAATGACAATGTCAGCATTTTCCTCTCCCTGGAACGAGGTGGAGTGAAAACCTGTAGACTGTTTTGGACCGTTGTTGTCCGAGGAGGTGTCGTGTGACGTGAACAGTTGGTTGTCTACGTCATCAGTGTAGATGACGCTGATCCCATGTGAGGGGGGAAGGTCTTCTTGAGGGGATCCTGGGGGGAGAGAGAGAGATTAAGGGAGAGAGATGTTGAGAGAAATGCAGGGAGAGAGAGAGAGAGAGAGAGA
>NW_004797944.1:42562-45259 GCF_000002075.1 Aplysia californica | reverse complement strand
GAGAGAGAGAGAGAGAGAGAGAAAACGACCTAACCCGAATTAATTCTCAACAACTTATCAAAATACGAGTCTACCAACCTGCTTTATACCCACTGTCGATACTCGTATTTTCCTCAACGGTGCTGGGGATTGGTACCGGTTCTTTCGGATTGGACCGGATCGGGGACTGCACAATGGACTCGGTGCTCCCGTGCAGAGACGCTGTGGGACTATCTCCGTCAGAACCGTATTTCTGAAGATTTGGATTTGGCCAGTAAGCGATCGACAGACGGACCGACAGACGACATACAGACATACGGACGGACACACACACACACACACACACACACACACACACACACACACACACACACACACACACACACACACACACACACACACACACGCACACACACACACACACACACGCACATATATATATATATATGTATGTATATATATATACATATACACACAATTATAAAAATGGACAGACAAGACGTACAGACATACAGACATACAACAGATACTACAAAACCAAACTTAAATAAACCAAGCAACATAGAAAAACATTCATTCCAGATGGAAGACTTGGCGTCCAAAAAGTGACGGCAGGTATCATAGGGGCTTTATCGAGATCAAGTTGATAAGGAATGATTAAAAACACAAACTAACCTTATCCTCACAGAACGGATATTTGTTTCAACGGTCAACAGAAAACGCTGATAGGGCAAAATCGATACAACGAAGTTCGTGCGTTAGCAAAACTTTGAAGTTGTGACTGAAATCTTTTTTCAATTTGGTTTGGTGAACGTTTTACTGCGCTCATAACTGCATACGGTTATAAGAGCGTGCAAGACACATGTTGGTTATTTTGACGTTAGTTCAAGGCTCAGTTTTACTTTCTGAGTTGAAATGGTTGAAGTCCTAGCCAGCCAGCCTCGAGCCTCTTAAGCACTAGGCTATAAAGGAAGAGGAAGGCCACGCAAAAGGTCGATTGAACGAGCCAAGGAAACCCTTTGAAATGATAATATCCCATTTGAGAGAATTGCGGAGAGGGCCTACCATAGATATATGCACGACGCTTAAAGGCAACAGATGAGGAAAACGTAAAGAAACAGTAAGTAAAAGTAAATGGCTGAAGCTTCTAAAAATACATAACGTAGTAAAAAACATGTAGTTTTTAGAACAGCAATTTGCATTTTGAAACAATACCACTGACATCTTCAGTATCAAGACCAACGGTCTCTGATATTTTTGTTTCAAGACTGGCACCTATCGTCTTGCAGATCTTGCAATAAAACTAAGGCATCCACCAACCCCCCCCCCCATCAAAACAATACTAATACCCCCCCCCCCCTCAATAAACCAGCAAAAAAAAAGCCCCAAAAAAAACCCCAACCCCCCCCGCCACCCCCCGGCCCCCCCCCAAGCAAAATCAAAAAAAAAAAAAAAGGCCCCCCCTCAAAAAACAGACCTTAAAACAAAACAAAAATCTCTCCCCCCCCCTACTTTTCCACTAAATATAAAAACCTTCCCAACACAAACACAAACATTCCGTAAATGAACAGGGAAATATTTACTTGGGCCCCCCCCCCCCCCCCCCCCAACCCCAACCAATCAATGCTAAATTGACGACGTAAGTCACGTAGGACGTTTCGGTGACACCTCAGGGAGTGGAGATGATCTTCTTGTGCCGTTGATCAAGTAGGTTGGGGGGGGGGGGGTGTTGACTGGTGCTCTGGTGTGGTTTGCTCCTCTTTTTTTTTTTATTAACCATCTATCATCCATTTCGCCTCCATATATCTGGCACGATCAGCAAGCCAACCCTTTCCTAGATGCTGGAGAGGAGGGAGGAGCAGCTATGCCATTGTACCGCTTGCAATGATACCTATTCTCTAACCTAATAAACAAGTAACCAATCCACCATAACATCTATGTTACTATCTAAAACCTCATCTTATCTCCGGCACTTATTTTATGGCTTAATTGTATCTTTAGTGCTGTAAAACTCTTACTAAGCTGTCAGAGTAAGTTCCAGATAAAAGGCTGAAGTACACTTTTATAGTTTAAATTTAGAAAAAATAATCACCTGGTCTTTTTGGGCAGCTTTAGTTTGGCCTGAGCGTGAGAATAGTAGAGGGTGAAGTTATTGACGATCACCGGAACCGGAAGTGCCAGCATGAGCAGACCGCAGAGTGCGCAGACGGCCCCGATGATGTAGCCCAAGGCCGTTCTGGGAAACATGTCGCCGTAGCCCAGCGTTGTCATGGTAACCACCGCCCACCAAAACCCGCGGGGTATGTTGTCGAAGTGGTTCAACGCGTCTTCGTCAACCTGTAAGAAAAAATAGGTAACTTGAAATTTATGTAAACCATAGGCTTCCCCTCTCAGCCTGCCCTCTCATCCTCCCCTCTCTCTCTCCCCTCTCCCCCCACGCCTCTGCGGGACGGGGGGGGGGGGGGGGGGGGGGGATTTATACTTTTCTTTAAAAAATAAAGGAAAAAAGGAAGAAAGATGTTGGAGGTTTGGAGATTATAGCCAACAAGGTGACAGTAAACCTTTGTCTTCAATTAGAAACTTTCTTTGACCTAATAAGCACATTCGGAGTCACCTATTTCCAATGGGCCACCTGTGGGTCAGCCTGATACTGCCATTCATGCGCTAAAGACCCTTTTGAAGGTGCAAACCACGCCAACCACTTGTTGAAAGTGTGTT
>NW_004797944.1:31883-42462 GCF_000002075.1 Aplysia californica | reverse complement strand
CTTCTGTTTGCTTTTGCGTTTTATCTCTTTAGTCTGATGCGTACTTGTGAGACTTTTTCTAGCGCCTGTGTGTATTTTGTAGATTCTATATCTTTACTTTTGCCAAGAACGAGGTAGGGCTGCGGGGTAGGAGTTCACAAACCCCAGATGCGCCTTAAAGGTTTCGCCGTCTTTACAGAAATAAATGTGTGAGGGTGTGTTAGTTTATCTTTAGTAAACGTTTTACGGTACTTGCAACACAATAATGTAATAAAATTACGGAAGATAAGAGGTGTTTAAAGAGAGTAAGAAACACAAATAAGAAGGAGGCGTGATCAGAACGACAGATTGTTTATAGGAAAGAAGGTGCAAACCACGCCAACCACTTGTTGAAAGTGTGTTTATGTGCGTGTGTGTGTGTGTGTGTGTGTGTGTGTGTGTGTGTAAAACAAAACATGTGTGTGTGTGTGTGTGTGGGGGGGGGGGGGTGAGGGGTAATCGTTACAGAAATGTCCTCTCGCTGGCATGCGCAAAGCGTGGGCATTTCTGCACATAAATTAATGTCACATGCAAAATCAAACTTTTTTTTCGTGTTTTTTCAATAACATGCACTCATAACACCCTCTGACAAACACAGTATATATAAGCAAAGCTACGACTACAGAAGAAGAGCGCCCCCCCCCCTCTTTCCCCTCATATATAAAAAAAGATAGAAACCTCGACAAGCAAAGGAAACAACAGCAGCAACAACAGCATGTAACAACAGCAAAACGAACAGCAGCATGCTTGCAACCCCACGGCACCATCACCACGACAACCGCAACAAACCAACAAAACGTTGATCATGAAACAAGAGTATAACTTCTTCTTCAGGTGTCAGGTCTGGAGCAGACATTGACGATCATGGCATCAGGGGCCTCTTGTTGTCTGTCTTCTTGATCATGTCCGTTTACCTCTTTTAGTTATTAGTTACAAATTTGTTCAGGGCATCTGAGCTTGGAGTAGATGTTAGCATCTGAGAAGAAATAGCTGAAGACAGGAAAACACGGAGGAAAATGATAAAGGAAAGGACTATAATGAAAGAGAGCAGCCTAAGAAAGAACCCGGCTGAGAAGCGCCAACGACGAAAGGAAAACAGCGGAAATACAGAGCTTCGATCCACGTCACTGACATGCAAGCATTGCGATAGGAAGAATTAGCCATGAAAGAAGCTGCACGAAGACAACCTTAAGACCATCTTAAGCTTAATTGACCGTCTGGATAGACGAAAAGAGCTATACAAAGTTGTTCAGGGCATTTGTGTTAGCCGTTCTTTGTCTCCCTCGCCTGCTTTTCCTACTCTCTATCTTTCCCCACAGCAATGATTTCTCTAGTCCAATTAATCTATTTATGTGGCTAAAGAATCTCAGATGTCTTTTTCTGATTTTCACAACCTACCATTTGGAGCACTTCTTTATTTCTTTTACTCTCTGACCATGAGATTCTGAGTATTATCCTTTATATACAACATTTCAATGGCCTCCTTCAGTCGTCTCTCGGTGCCCTTGTTCAGAGTCCAGCTCTCGCATCCATACAAAGGGGTTGACCACACGTACGTTTTCTGATTTTTTATCTTTGTATTCACTGTCATGCTTTTGTTTGAGAGGATATGTTGCTGAAATTTTCTTCATATATTGCAATCCTCTTTTTTCCTCTGTTATACATAATATTTGTATCTGGCCTAATTATGCAACCAAGGTATTGGAAGCTGTTGAGCTGTTCTTCTTCTTTCGTTCTGACATGTTGTGTTGCAATCTGGGATGTCAGCACTTTTTGAAAACAACATGCTTTCCGTTTCCTTGGCGTTCAGTAGTAGGCCCTTCTCTTCGCTATTCTCTGTCACTCTAGTTAACATTTCTTGGAGCTTTGACTTTGAGTCAGCTTTCGAGACTGTATCATCAGCGTGCCATAGGCTGTTACTATTGACTCTTTTTTTATATCTTTGAGGTTACGCAGTATCAATTCACTATATAAATTATATAGTTCTTAAGACAAGACATACCTTTGTCCTACTCCTCTGCTGATTGGCCATTGGCCCGTACTCGCTGAACTAGTTATTGACTCTGTGCTGCCTGTTAGGATGTTGAATAGTTCTTCATGTCTCACTTTGTCAAATACTTTAGAGAAGTCGATAAAGCAGAGGTTAAAATCTGTCTGAACCTCAGTTGATCTTTCCACGAACGTCCTCAGGGCAACAGTAACATTTCGTTTACCCATATCCACAACAAATCCAAATAAGAAAAAACAAACAAAAAACGAATCTACTTAGAAAATATTCGTGACCACTGATAATGGAGCGCATGACAATGGAGCCTGGAAGTGATTTCACATTGCAAATGTTGTACATCCCATCGACACAATTTAGATCATTCAGGAAACGTGCTTCCTCCACTGTGCCTGTCACGATCAGCTGGGCTTGAGGGAAACTGAGCATCCACGCCGACAGACAGAGATAACCAAGGAAACAATTCTCAAGACAAGGGGTATTGTTGCGCGAAAGGTGAAGCATATATTTACATCAAGAACACCAGCCTTCTTCTTATTGTTCTTGATGTTCTTGTCATTCTTGTTGTTCTTCTTGTTCATTTTCTTTTGTTTCTTTTCTTCTTGTTCTTGTTCCCTTCCTCCTTCCTCTTCTCTCCCTCTCCTGCTTCTTCTTTACTTGCTAAGTCTGAAGCCAACAACCATGATTTACTACTCGTTACTCTACTCTCAGAGGCTCCCAAGAAACCTACTAGTATATAATAAACCTAGTCTTTCCCCATTACTCGTCTTTTCAAGTTATGTAAATCATTATTCTTCCACTACCGCTTCCTCGTTTACTTCTTATACTTCAAGAAATCCTTATCTTCTCCACTTGTTGCGTTTCGACTTATCTCAAGAATAATTGCCCTGGTTTTGCTATGGCGGAGTTTTTGCCTATGTCTACGCGGTTTTTCTAGTAATTTCCTCCATTGTTTCAAGTTACAATTTGTTGCTTATTGACTCGAATGTGGGAATATAAAACAAAGCAAATTAAGGTTACAGTGCTATGGCAAGCATCATCGATATTATTTGGTAGTTATTTTTTCCTTTGAGTTTGAGCATAGCGAATTACGGACCCGCTTCGACACAACAGTGGCTTATTTAGCGCTTTGTAAGAGTAAAAAAGACAGACCGATACAAAAGAGGGGAAGTGAAGTAGTTGGATTCATGTGTTACCCTCAAATAAACTATTTCGACATTCTAAATTCATGTCAATTTGTAAGATATTTTCCGGAGCCCAAAATTACTCGTTGAATTTAGCCTTAATTTGAAATAAATGATTTGATGCGATTTAGTTCACCTAGCTATGTGCAAACTGCATCTTGGTTGGTTTGGTTGAGTAAATGAAGCACACCAACTCCATAATGGCTATCTATTTCAGTGTAAAAACTAGGACAGATAGACAAGAAGCTACGGAGGGAAAAAAGTGGGACCAACTGTGTTTGTCTAACAACCTGCTGCTATGTTCTGCTGGAACACACTCTGTCTCTCTGCTCCGTTTAGTCAAAGTACACACCTCTCAAAATCTGGGATAGAAAACGCTCTTATCGAGCTGGTCTGAGTCCATACTTGAAGAATAATATCCAGATTCGACGTCCGGCGTCGGTGGCCGAGTTGTTAGACTTCCGGACTGGTAATCGAGAAGTTGCGGGTTAGAGGGTTCGAGCCGCGGGCCCGACGTTGTGTCCTTGGTAAAGACACTTTACACGAATTTTCCCCACTTCACCAAGGTGGGAATGGGTACCTAGCTATAGACAGTGAACGATCTTGTGAGTTTATTAGTGTTTGAGTGCTGAATCAGCTTCTTGCATTGTGTGCTTCTCAGGAAGCTGAGAATGTTTCTGAGTGTTCTATGGTCTGCTGGGGTAATAATAATATAGTGTAAAGGGACATGCGCTAAACAAATGCTGTTTATTATTATTATTATTATTATTATTATTATTATTATTATTATTATTATTATTATTATTATTATTATTATTATCATTATCATTATTTAGGTAAAATTGTGATAGCTGTTACCCCAACTGGCAGCATGCTGAGCTGTTGTGGGGATGAACCTGGTTCCAATCCTCAAATTAGGAGTTCTTGATGAACTAACTTCGTTCGCAGAGTTACGTGTTTCACTTCCTCTAGTATATATGCTGAACCCCCATGCAATGCTGTGAGATTACTTAATTAAAAGACAACACCTTTGAATTTAACGTCCATCTCCGACAGGACCGAGTCGAAAGGGAAAATTCGTGTTTCTTATGTCGACTCGACCTGAGCCTCAAACGGTTTGGAAATGACCGTTAAACTTTATAATAAACATCTCACCATCAGATAAAAAGAAGTGTGGCTGGCTAAGGTTAAAAGCCAGGAAGGGCAGGGGTGGGAAATGGGGGAGGGTTAGTAGGATTGGTATTGGGGGAAGGGAAGATATGGGGGGGGGGGGGGTAGAGTATGGACGAAAGGGTGGAGGTTGGAGGAGGATGTGAAGGGTTTCTTTGTTCGTTGTAACGGGTACATCGCCATCTCTTCCCATCGCTCTCAACCCGTATACATACAGAAAAAAACGGGAAGAGGGGTAGAGCATGGAGGAAGGGATAGGGGTTTGAGCAGGATGTGAAGGATTTCTTTGTTCGTTGTAACGGGTATATCGCCATCTCTTCCCCTCTCTTTCAACCCTCCCACACGCAGAACAAAAACCCAACTGATTTGACCCATGCAACCTGTACTGTTGATTATCGAAACCGCTCGATTTTGGAAACCTGTGGCAGCTATAATAAGCACTAAAATAAAGAGTGAGCAAAGGAAACTATCTATCATCAAACAGTACTGTACATAATTTGTCTATGGATTTCTCAAATGTTTGAGCTGTCCCTAAACAAACCGGCATTTGTGGTGGTTAAGCTCTTTTTCTGTCAGAGTTTTATGGCATATATAACACAGATAGGTCATATAAGATCCAAAGATTCGAGGACCAGGTGGTACCAGAGAGTAACAGTAACAGACGAAGAAAAGAAGTAGGAGCTGCAATACGAGTATTTATTTTAAGCGCCAAAGACTAGAGATGCTACTAAAGAGTGACATACGAGAAAAAAAGGAGTAGAGGTAAGGACGTAAGGTGTGTCATACAAAACAAAAAGCAACTACACCAGTGCATCCTCAACCACTCATGGCTTATTTTCTTATTATTTAAAGTTGCGTCTATGGCTTCTGAAATTTAAAAAAAAAATTTCTAGAAGAGCCAAAACCCCCCCAAAAAAACAAGAACCAAAAAAACACCACCACCCACCCCTTCCATCGTCCCCCACGTATACTGTTTATAAAACTACTTACAGTTGCGATTACCTAAAACGAAAAACAAAACAAACAAACAAACAAACAAATAAACAAACAAACAAACAAACAAACAAGCAGAAAACAAAAAAGGCAGGTGCTACAAGCTGCCCGACCTCGGGTGGCTAGCATTTTTCTGCCCACCCGGAGCCGACCAAGTACTGACTGACTGCACGGAATCTATTTCACTGTGAACAAGGTGTGTAGTTGCTCTGCGACTAGGAGAGAGCCTCACGGCCACTGTTCTGAGAACGTGTGTTTATGTGTGTGTGTGTGTGTGTGTGTGTGTGTGTGTGTGTGTGAGAGAGAGAGAGAGAGAGAGAGAGAGAGAGAGAGAGAGAGAGAGAGAGAGAGAGAGCGAGCAAAAAAGGAATGAATGGCAAATTGAAAATACTTGTTCAACTTGAATTTCGTAAAACCACTTTAAAAATGCCAATGAACGATTTGCTTCAGAAATGACAAACCTGCCCTGTTGATCATTAAACCCTCTCGATTTTGGAAACGTGTGGCAGCTATTATGAGGTTCTGTCAGCATTAGAGGCAGAATTCGTTCGAGTAGCAAAACGCTAGCCACACCAGATCGGGCGGCTAGCCACTTGGAAACAAAAAACAAAGCAAACCCCCCCCCCAAAACAAAAACAAAAACAACAACCAACAACAAAAAAATCCAACCCAAAACAACGACAACAAAAAAAGACCCCACAAAAAACCCAGTCCTATAAGACCTTCCTCGCCGTATAGTCGATTGCCTTTGTTTGACCAAAAGCAATGATTAATGTGTAACGTGATTTAATCCCCCATCTACCCGTTCTACATCATCTTGGAGGCGCATTGCTTTGACCCTGTCTGTGACGGCAAACCCCAGCTGAGAGATATACAACTTGCATTTGGATCGAGCAACTAAATCTACACGTTCCACATAGTATTTGAAAAAGGTAAATGTAAGACTGTGTCAGATAGAGGTAAATAATGAAGAAGTATTAGTTGCGTGAAGCCAGAATATACGGTTGGATCGAGGTACTAAAGCTTAACTTCCCTGCTAAGCCTACGAGTCAGGCAAATGCAAGCTAGAAAGTTGATAGAGAAGGAAATATTAGTTGCGCGAATCCAGGACTTAAGGCTTGATCCGGGTACTAAACCTATCTGCTCTGCAAAGTACATGCATTCTAGGCAACTGAACACAATAAGATAGAAAGGCGATTTTTAAAAAAAGTTGCTCAAAGCAAAGACACGAGGAAATATTGAGATACAGTCGAAACTGTATCAGACGACCACCAATTTTTGAGGAAGAAAAAAATTATACATTGACATGTATTAAATAGGTGGCCGTCTTTCACAGTGTCATTATAATTGATAGCACACGCATGAGAAAAAAAAATGAGAAGTGGTCATTCGTACAGGTGAGTGTTTATCTAATGCAGGTGACCTTTAGAGCAGATTTGACCCGTATTAAACCTACCTGTTCTGCGTAGTATATGAGGCAGGCAAACGTGAGAACTCCAATAACCAGCACTAGGATCATGAGGAGTAACTCTTTAGCGCTGGCTTTAAGTGTATGTCCCAAAATCTTGAAGCCGCTAAAGTGTCGCGTCAGTTTCAGGATGCGGAAAATCATGATGAGCCTGTGAAATAAAGGTGAAGAAATGATGGCGTAAGACTTTTTTATAATACAGCTGTTTTTATGCCTCATCGATGCAATTAAGATCATTTAGAAGGCGGGTGGAAAAGTTATGGAAAAGTATATTCATTCATCAGGGGGTTAAGGGGGTTAATGATCCAGCTCTGAACTCCCCGATCAGTAGGGACTGCCACGGGCAGCAGGTGGCGCCCGATCGTCATCCAGCTACTGGCTGCAAAAAAAAGCAACTTAACATAGCCACATGGAATGTGAGAACAATGTACCAGAAAAAAAGATAATATAGAGCAGGAAATGGACAGGATGAAGCTAAATGTGTTAGGCCTTTCAGAAGTTAGATGGGATGGGGCAGGCTTGTTTAAAAGAGGATCCAAAACAATTGTATACTGAGGAAGAAAAACCCATGAAAGAGGAGTCGGAATTTTATTTGACGAAACAACAGCAAAGAGCATCAAAGGTTTTAGGGGAGTGTCAGATAGAGTCATCGTGGCTAAATTAGAGGGAAAACCTTTTGACATAGGTGGCTTCCAAATATATGCACCAACACCAGAGCACGACAACGAGAAAATTGAGAATTTTTATGAAGACCTTGATAAGGCAATGAAACAGTTAAAATCACAAGATGTAAAGGTAGTCATGGGAGACTTTAAGGCCAAAGTAGAAAGTACACGTATAGAAGATATGTTTCTCCATAGATGTAAGCAATAAATTTCAAACATTGGAAAAATTTACTAAATCAGAAGAACTATGGAGCAAAATGAAAGACTCAATAATGGAAGCGGTGGAAGAAAATATACCCCCCGATAGCTATAAAAGCTAATAAAAAATGGATGACCCAGGACATATTAAAACTAATGGAAGTGAGAAGAAAGGCAAAATCAAATGTAGAAAAGTACATCTTAAACAGGGAAAAAAAGAAAAAAAAAGTGATAAATGATCAGTGTCAACAAATAGAGAAGAACCAAAACTAAGACAGCGAATACATGCATTCCAAAATCAAAGAAGTAAGTGAGATAAAAGGATGCTCAAATACAAGATGCATGAGATCAAAAGGAGTAGATATTTTAATGGACAACGGGGATGTCTTAAACAGATGGTCAGAATACCTAGAGGAACTTTTCAAAGAAAACAGAAGAGAAAAACTGGTTATAAAGAATTAAATAAATGAACCACCAATGCTAAAAGCAGAAGTACAAGCTGCCATTAGGAAAATGAAACAAGGTAAAGCCACAGGACCAGATGATATTCCAGTTGAAGTGATTGTCGCGCTTGAAGAACTAGGCACTGAAATAACAACAAAGCTCCTAAATGATTTTATGACAGCGATGAGATCTCAGAAGATATGATGAAGTCAGTTTTACCTAAAACAGCTGGTGCCACTGAGTGTGATAAGCATAGAACAATTAACCTTATGAGTCATTTTACAAAAATATTGCCGCGAGTAAAAATGGGAAGATTGAGAAAAAGTAAAAGTGTAAGACCAGAGATATCTAAAACGCACTTCGGCTTTGTTCCTGACAAGGGCACCAGAAAGGCCATATTTATCTTAACAATGTTAATGGAAAGAAGTATTGAAGCACAGAAAGATCTGTATTTATGCTTCATGGATTATTCAAAGGCGTTCGATAAAGTTATACATGATGAGCTATTTAGAATGCTGGAAAAGCTAGACATAGATGGAAAAGATCTAAAAAATATCAGGAATTTGTACTGGGACCAAAACGCTGCTGTACGAATTAATGGAGAATAGAGTGAATATAAGCAGATTATGCGAGGAGCGGGGCAAGGATGTGTTATGTCCCCAGACCTCTTTAACATATACAGTGAAACAATCCTTAGAAACATAGAAGAAAGTCCAGGTCTCAAAGTAAATGTACATCTCTGTGTAGGCGCATGTAGGTTAAAGGTTTCTCTACTTTAACATCCAGATCGTCGGGTACAATCGCGGCAGCGTTGTAGTGTGCACTGAAACAACCAGAAAGCGACCCGACCCGATCCGCATTCTCAAGTGGGCACTCACTATAAGATGAGGAAAAACTAATGACCTACCTTTAGAGATAGAAATATCCCCATCTACACGCAGAACTAAGACAAGTAAGTGAAAAGATGACCAGATGCTGACATATTCTTGCGTAGATTGTCTTCCATCGGCAAGTGTATATGATTATGTTGCAAAGTAGAGTCTATTTTGGAATTACGCTGCTGGGATTTGGCATAGCGTATGCAAATGAACAAAACCCATAAAATTGACGAATTTGTTCATTTGTGATGTTTCGTTATATAAAACTTTATAGTGGCCTCCGACGGCGCTGCAGTGGCAGTACCACAGCCAATGAAGCTATATCTGATTCTGAGGTGTCGGTACTGCTAACTGTGGGCTTTTTGGGGGGGAGGGGGTTAGTGTTGGAGTGGTGGGACAAGGGATTGTGTAGGGAGGTCGGGGGAAGGGAAAAGAGGAGGCTGGGACGTGGAAGGAGCTGGGAAGGGAAAGGGGAAATGGAGGGATGGGGATGGGGGTGGTTATGAGGGCAAGGGTGGGGGTGGTTAGGGAGTAGAGGAGGGATATGGGGTTACTCAAACGTTGACCCCAACAAATCGAACATTAACTCCCAAAACTCAAACGTTGACCCCAACAAATCGACAACTCCCATGAATCGAACATTAACTTCCAAAGCTCGAATGTTTACCCTACAAATCGAACTACTCCATCAATTCAAATATTTACTCCAACAACACGAATATTAAAGCCCACAATCAAAGAAATTAACTCCCAAAACTCGGACTCTGACCCCAACAAATCAAACATTAACTCCCTCGGGCGTACGACATGAGCCTACCTGAGAGCGTTGAGGAAATACAGCCCGTCTGAGTCTGCTAGATCAGGAGCCAGGGCCTTGACAGTCTCCCGGATGTAGAACGGCAAGATAGATGTGACGTCCAGGATGGTCAGAGCTTGTAGGAAGTGTTCTTTCCTGGGGAGTATGGGGAGTACAGCGATGATGATGATGATGATGATGATGATGATGATGCTGATGATGATGATGATGATGATGATGATGATGATGATGACTGAGCTTCCATTGCGTCGTTATTGTGGATTTTTAAAACTTTCCTAAAGAAGTTCATTAAGGCGAAACATTGAACATGATATTTTAAAATTATTTACATTTTCAAATCTCCTCGTTTAAAAAAAAATAATTATTGTGCCTAAAACATAAATGATTATGATGATGATGATAATAATGATGATGATGATGATGATATTGAGATCCCAAACCATACGAATTTACACCATTGTGATCAGGCAAGAAATGCTTCTCATACGTATGTATGGAACCATGAGGAAGATAAGGGACATAATTATATCAATTCCAAATGTTGTAAGAAAGAGAAAGAGTGGCCTCCCCTATTTCTGTTTCCTTGATGAGTTGTTCCGAAAAGAGAAACACTTCAACAGTCATAATATAGGACGAGGAAACACAGAGATGATGCCAAAGGAGAGGCAAAACACACACTCTCTTTATTTCTCTCTCTCTCTCTCTCTCTCTCTCTCTCTCTCTCTCTCTCTCTCTCTCT
>NW_004797944.1:28801-30093 GCF_000002075.1 Aplysia californica | reverse complement strand
CACACAAGATACCGTGGCGTGTGGTGATGAAGTAGGATCCTCCAACAGTGTCCACATTTTCCTTCTCCAGCGTTCGTAGTAGCTTTTCCCCGATTTCCCCACCTCATTATTGACGATGCCAAATCGTCGGGCTATCTCTTCGTCATCTTCTTCGTTCTCTTCATCATCATCGCTGTTGTCGTTGTCGAAATCTGGGGGTGATTTGAGAAATGTAAACATGTTTGTCGGATATTACAGGAATGTATTTACCAAGACGCTTGTTAGATGTGGTATCGTGGGGAAATTAAGCGCTCGTCAAAATAATGAATTCGAAGAGACCAACGGTTTAAAAAAAAAAATGGTCTTTGGGAAATTGAAATCCGTTTTTACTTCATTTAAAACGCATTTTTGGACAGATTTTGCTGCAAAACGTTGACCAAACGCATAGAATAGTGTAAATGTACAGTTTCCGAAGACGCTCAAGCTTTCGAAGTTACCAAACTTTAGTGGCCATTTTCATTTTCCTGCTAATTTTACACCTGAAACGAAGGACCTCCACCTCCTAAAGTCGCTAAACCTTTTGACTTTTATCCTAGATAGATGGGCGTTTGTTCATGGAAAGCAAGACAGATTACGAATAAGCTTAAAGATTATATTCCATAACTCAATATAGTTTTGTGTCAAAGGATTGACGAGCGCCTGATTCTATTGTGTTCTGACAAGAGTCAGAAGCACGAGTAGAAATGGATGGCCTTGTTGCCGTTTGTTCTTCTTAAAATATTGAAATGGTATAGGTTTAACGTCTCTGTCTACACTATTAGGCTATTTAAGGGGGAATGGGAAATTCAGGTAAGGTGTCTTTACGAAGGACACAAGGTCGGACCGAGCTGAGGCTCGAACCCCTGAACCGGCAATCTCACGGGTTCAGATATTCTTTTGTTTTGTTTATTACTTCCCCCCACCCCAATAATAACAAAGTAAATAACAACACAATAAAGGGTCCGCGTTAGCTCAGTCATTCATACAACCAGCTTACGCCAAATCCTCCGAATCTTCTAGCCCGACAAGATTTCCAACGCAGATCTTTTACGGAAATGTAGGCAAGAGGACAAGACTACCATAATAACAAGGAGAAGATGGAGATAGAATGGGTATGTTCTGAGAAGAGAACCAGACTCTATTGTAAATATTGCCCTCCACTGGACACTCGAAGGACATTGCAAGAGGGGCAGACCCAAAGTGACCTGGAGACGCACAGTGGGTCTGAAATGAAGTCCTGGAACCATTCGTGGGGGACGTTGACCAAGGTGGCC
>NW_004797944.1:24464-28701 GCF_000002075.1 Aplysia californica | reverse complement strand
CCAAAACAGACAGAGATGGAGATCCTTTGTTGCTGCCCTAAACGCCAGATGGCTTAACGGGTATAAAGTAAGTAAGTAAGTTAGCTCAGTCGGTATCGCCCTGGACTACGGAGCGGATGGCCATATTCGAATTTTCAAAGAGGCGTTTTGAACTTGGACTATTTTGTGAAGCTTTTTTTTTAAAGCTCTACACTCGTTTGGCACCTATCGGAGATGGACGTTGAATTGGGAAGTCCTGCCTCTCAAATAGCCTTATAGTGTTACAAGGGGCGTTAAACCTGAACAATGACAACAAAACAGCAGCACTAACAGCAAAAGAAGAAGACCCCCCGCCCCCCCCCTCCGCTCAAGATAACAACAACAATAAAGTTACTACAAGTACAACATTAATATCAGTGTCAATGTTATCGTGTTTTTTTTAGCAGTAATTATCCACCGTAAGCTTGCTAGGCCAGTCAGTTGAACATCCATGTCAATTGTAAACATCTGAAACAGGTGAATGAGTTTAAATGTCTTGGCAGCACTTTTTCTGAAAACCAGTCCATAGACTGAGAAAAAGAAATACGAACTCAAAAAGGCAACGCTGTCACCTACCAGCTCGCACCCCTCCTATCAAATCCAAACATCTCCATGGACGCAAAAAGACAGCTTATCAGCTCAATATTAACACCAACATTATGTTATCAGTGCCAGACCTGGGCCTTAAGCAAAACCCATGAAAGCAAAATCACCGCATGCGAAATGAAACGTCTCCGCAAAACCCGTAACATCGCAAGACGAGATAGGAGGAGAAATGAAGAAGTAAGAGTAGCTATCGGGACTGAGTCCTGCCTGCGTTACCTAGAAAGACAGGATAAAATGGTTTGGCCACCTGTTACGCGTGTCACCTGGCCTACAACACCAAGCACTCAGGCTATAAAGGAAGAGGAAGGCCACGCAAAAGGTGGATCGAGGGTGTCAAGGAAACCCTAAGAAAACATAACATCACAACTGAAAGAGCTGCAGAGCTGGCCTACCCTAGAAAGCTGCATCTCCCCTCGACGCTTAACGGCAACAGAGGATGAAAAAGTAAAAGTAAAGTAAAGTATCAGCGTTATCTAACCCTCAAGGTCCGTATGTGCCAAATTTGACACACTAACTAAAGGTAGTGATATAAGAAAATAATTAGCCTCGATGAACCATAATGCAGTGTTCTATATCAGAATAGACATTGCTGTATAGAAACATGCCTATTAAAAACCTCTTCAGTATAAGAGCAAAGTCTTTTTATTTGTATTTCCATGTGCTATTTAAAATTTCATTATTTCTCTAACACTATAATCACGTTCAGGTTCAGGGTCTAGAGGATTAACTAGCCAGAAAACAACAACTAACCCCAGAAAGAAAGAAAGAGTGAAGACTCCAGGAAGGAGAAATGCTAGTGCAACAATGATTCTCTTTCAAAACAGTATTTGTTGGTGGTTGGCGGGTGCTCTGGTGTGGTTTTCTTCTTCTTTTCTATCAAACATCTATCGTCCGTATCTTTCCTTCTTCTTTTTTTTATGTATGTTACTCTCTTGTAATACCTCTAGCCTTCTGGCGCTCATATGACCTTATGCAGTTGCGAGCGCCGTAAAACCTCTACTAAAACTTTTTAAAAACTTTAAAAAATTCCCAAACGGAGAGAGAATTTATAACGAGTACCTCGGTCCTAAATGATATGTGAGGCAGCTCGGTGAAATCAGGCGCTCGTCAAAATAACGAAAGAGGAGAAACTGGGTTTTCTCCGCAGATTGGGGAATTTTTAGAAATTTTCTTATTTTCGGCTCAACCCCTTTACTGCCCATTAAAAAACACATTTCCTGGTAGATTTTACTGGAATACATTGACTAAATGCATAAAAGATGTACATTTTCATTTTACACTTGCTCTCAAGCTAAGGAAATAACGAAACTTTGGCCGCCATTTTTTCGGTAATTTTCCCTCTGAAACCAGGCAACTCCACCTCCTTCAATCGCCAATTTCTCGACTTGTATCCACTATAAATGGGTATTTTTTTCATTGAAAGGGAGGTAAATGGACAGGCTTTAAGATGATACCAACAACTCCATATGCCCAAAAAATTGACGAGCGCCTGATTCTACCTCGTCGTGTCACTTATAACTTGTGTCGATAGCAACGTAACTACTTTCCCATTAACATTTTTGTTCCAAGTCGTCACCCACAGAGTGTTTGAGTACGCTTGGGGACGTTTTATTTTATCTAGTGTGCAAGAACATTGTGTCCATCCAGGCCTGGGTTGGCTCTTACAGGCAAGGCCGAAACAGCCTGCCTCCTAATTTTTAGAAATTGTTCCAAATGGGGCGTAAAATAAATGTATCAAATCCTCAATAAAAAAGAGACACATCTTTGATATTTCACAACACCTTTGCCTTTCATGACTGGCCATGACTTATGATGATCAGTTTCGATCAACTGAAACACAACGTTATTGTAACAACTCTGATTTTCTGTGTGTGCAAAAGAGCCACGCTCACTGATGTAAAAATCACGCTTCAGGGATCGTGCAACCATAGAAAGGTTTGAGTGGCTCTAAACCATAGGTTACTGGGTGCTGCATAGTGGTAACCAGCAATTGGAGTAATAATAATAATAATAATAATAATAATAATAATAATAATAATAATAATAATAATAATATTAATAATAATAATAATAATAATAATAATAATAATAATAATAATAATAATAATAATAATATATAACATTTATATAGCGCATTTCCAAAAAAAGTAGCTCAATGCGCTTTACATTGGAATACCCATTTTTCAAAAACCTTTCTTACTACTTCCTTTCTTCTCAAGCAATATACATTAATGCATACACACACACACATACACACACACACACACACACACACACACACACACACACACACACACACACACACACACACACACAGACTATTTTCATCCAGACATAGGAACAGAACAAATATAATGAAAGATAACGTTAAAAGCTTATGAAGGATAATAGTGTGTCTTTATGTGTGTATGTTTTTATGTATGAATGAATTTATAATTATGTTTTCATGTATGGGTGTATGCTTGCCATTGTAAACCAAATTGCCTAAAGAAAAGAGGATATAAGGGCGATATATTATGGTTGAAAGAAAAAAAGGAGCAAACTGCACCAGAGCACCCGCCAATCACCAGCGTACTAGAAACTGCATATTAAAATTTGCCTCTTCTAGATAATACTTTTTAAATTTGTGACCGGCCCATGCTGGTTTCATTCAGTGTTACCTCGGTAGTCTGGTGGTTCTCTTTTAAAGCAGTATTTCACTGAATGATGTTCTTTTCTGTAAGAGATCAGCGTCTGTGACTGCTCAGCTCCTAGCTAGTGGTTAGGCTCAAAGACTCGTAACTGTAGGGTAGTGGGTTTGAATCCCGTCATCATGGACCCGACGATGTGTGCTTGGGAAAGGCACTTTACACGATTTTCTCCAGGTGGGAATGAGTACCATCTATAGACCATGAAATATCTTGTCAGTTTTTTTTTAGTGCTTGAACGCTTAATCAGCTGTTTGCACTGCATGCTTCTCGGGAAGCTGAGAATGTTTCTGAATGTTCTATGGTCTGCTGGGGTAATATACATGTAGTATAAAGTGAAAAGTGCTTGCTGTAGAGAAGGTTATGCGCTATACACATGCTATTTATTATTGTTTATAATAATAATAATAATAATAATAATAATAATAATAATAATAATAATTATTATTATTATAATTATTATTATTGTTATTGTTATTGTTATTGTTATTATTATTATTATTATTATTATTATTATATTATTATTATTATTATTATTATCATTATTATCATCATTACCTCGTTTGATAACTTCTTTTGTTCGTGAAGACTTAATCTAAACTTCAATACCACTTACCACTTTGCAAAGTAGTTTAACTTGTGGACCAGTACCCCCGAAAGAAAACTGCATGTCTAGTTTAAAAACAAACGTCGCCTGTAACCCTAGACGGGGTTCACTGTGTCCTGATTAAATGTCCCCAAAGTAGAGCAAACAGGAAGTGGTCAGTTTTGTCCGTTGTGGCTAATTACGGGTTAATTAGGCGAGGCCTGGCGTGTGGGTGTAGTGAGGCGGAGTCAAGATCAACAACAAGTGAGGGCGGGGACGTGTGTGGGGATGTGGAGAGAGAGAGAGAGAGAGAGAGAGAGAGAGAGAGAGAGAGAGAGAG
>NW_004797944.1:22624-24364 GCF_000002075.1 Aplysia californica | reverse complement strand
AGTCGCTAAACCTTTTGACTTTTATCCTAGATAGATGGGCGTTTGTTCATGGAAAGCAAGACAGATTACGAATAAGCTTAAAGATTATATTCCATAACTCAATATAGTTTTGTGTCAAAGGATTGACGAGCGCCTGATTCTATTGTGTTCTGACAAGAGTCAGAAGCACGAGTAGAAATGGATGGCCTTGTTGCCGTTTGTTCTTCTTAAAATATTGAAATGGTATAGGTTTAACGTCTCTGTCTACACTATTAGGTTATTTAAGGGGCGGGGGGGAGGGGGGGGGGGGTGGGACTCCACAGAGCCAAACGGGAAATTCATGTAAGGTGTCTTTACCAAGGACACAAGGTCGGACCGAGCTGAGGCTCGAACCCCTGAACCGGCAATCTCACGGGTTCAGATATTTTTTTGTTTTGTTTATAACTTCCTCCCACCACAATAATAACAAAGTAAATAACAACACAATAAAGAGCCCGCGTTAGCTCAGTCATTCATACAACCAGCTTACGCCAAATCCTCCGAATCTTCTGGCCCGACAAGATTCCCAACGCAGATCTCTAACGGGCATATAGGCAAGAGGACCACCATAATAACAAGGAGAAGATGGAGATGGATTGGGCATGTTCTGAGAAGAGAACCAGACTCTATTGTGAAGACTGCCCTTTACTGGACACCCGAAGGACATTGCAAGAGGGGCAGACCCAAAGTGACCTGGAGACGCACAGTGGGTCTGAAATGAAGTCCTGGAACCATTCGTGGGGGACGTTGACCAAGGTGGCCAAAAACAGACAGAGATGGAGATCCTTTGTTGCTGCCCTAAACGCCAGATGGCGTAACGGGTATAAAGTAAGTAAGTAAGTAAGTAAGTAAGTTAGCTCAGTCTGTATCGCCCTGGACTACGGAGCGGATGGCCATATTCAAATTCTCAAGGGGGCGTTTTGAACTTGGACTATTTTGTGAAGCTTTTTTTTTAAAGCTCTACACTCGTTTGGCACCTATCGGAGATGGACGTTGAATTGGGAAGTCCTGCCTCTCAAATAGCCTTACAGTGTTATAAGGGGCGTTAAACCTGAACAATGACAACAAAACAGCAGCACTAACAGCAAAAAAAGAAGACCCGCCCCCCCCTCCGCTCAAGATAACAACAACAACAAAGTTACTACAAGTACAACATTAATATCAGTGTCAATGTTATCGTGTTTTTTTTAGCAGTAATTATCCACCGTAAGCTTGCTAGGCCAGTCAGTTGAACATCCATGTCAATTGTAAACATCTGAAACAGGTGAATGAGTTTAAATGTCTTGGCAGCACTTTTTCTGAAAACGGGTCCATAGACTGAGAAAAAGAAATACGAACTCAAAAAGGCAACGCTGTCACCTACCAGCTCGCACCCCTCCTACCAAATCCAAACATCTCCATGGACGCAAAAAGACAGCTTATCAGCTCAATATTAATACCAACATTATGTTATCAGTGCCAGACCTGGGCCTTAAGCAAAACCCATGAAAGCAAAATCACCGCATGCGAAATTAAACGTCTCCGCAAAACCCGTAACATCGCAAGACGGGATAGGAGGAGAAATGAAGAAGTAAGAGCAGCTATCGGGACTGAGTCCTGCCTGCGTTACCTAGAAAGACAGGATAAAATGGTTTGGCCACCTGTTACGCGTGTCACCTGGCCTACAACACCAAGCACTCAGGCTATAAAGGAAGAGGAAGGCCACGCAAAAGGTGGATCGAG
>NW_004797944.1:16560-17524 GCF_000002075.1 Aplysia californica | reverse complement strand
GGGGAAGTGAGTGTGTGTAGATCGATAGCTGGCCGTACCGTGAGTGTACTAGGGGCTACGAATTGGAGGTGCCTCTCCGCCAAGCCTGTATAATACGTATTCGTGTTCTTTCAAGACGTTGATGTTTTGCGTCCGAAGATGAACTTTAAACTTAAATAATACGTAATCGTATGCTGAAGGACACCTGAATAGACATAAGGGGCTTTGAGCGCCTCCATCTCTCTGGCAAAGTTGAAGGTAAACGAGGCAGGGGTAGGTTCAGAACAACCTACTTAGGGAACCTAAAAAAATGGGTAACAGGGAAAGATCAGGGAAACGTAGCTTTTTTAGAGCATCCGAGCAAAGGAATTAATGGAGAACCATGATCGCCGATGTCTGTCGCAGATCTGGCACTGGATGATGATGCTGATGCTGAAGGCTCGATAGTACAAAATAAATAGAAGTGGAAAGTTTTTGTCGATGGCCTATATCCTGATCCATGGACTTAAAGGCAAGGATAATGGTTAGAACCAATTTACTTGTTTTGCCTACCAGACTCTATGGCCACTGTGTTTTTGTTATCGCAGTGGGTGTTCCTGGTGTATAGGTACAATGTATTGACATTGTAGTACAATATCACTGTGTTGCACCCCCACCTCTTCTTACACAACCATATAGGTCTATGGGCGCTTGCCCTAAAGCTGAACCTAAAAGGTCGATAACTTGGAACGTCTGCAAGTTTTGTCGATGGTTTGACAGGATTCAGAAAAAAAGTAGAGACAGCAAGTTAAGTGCGAGGAGGGCGCTCGCTCGTGATTAGCTCGGTCTGGTCGTTTTCTTGTTCGTTACCTTAGAATTACAAAGTTCTATGTGCTCTGTACCTAGTTTTGAGAAATTTGACGTCGATTTTATTTTGAGCTTCACAACATGCGAACTGTTTCGAAAGCAATTCTATGAATATCTTGATAACGACACCGAATAGTCT
>NW_004797944.1:14808-15662 GCF_000002075.1 Aplysia californica | reverse complement strand
GTTCACGTACTCACTAGCTACAAACGACAACAGAATCCCATTTGGACATGTAGAGAGATTATGTCCCCTCTCACCAGCCAAGGTCTCCTGCGCGTCTCTCTTTTTTGTGATAAGTGTTTTACGGCGCTCGCAACTGCATACGGTCATATGAGCGCGTGGGACACATTGAACTTTTTCAGTTGGTAGGAAATTTCGAATTTTGCCCGAGTGGCGGCCGAAGCCTACTTTTATCGGTTTTAAACCACCAGGGATTTTTTACGTGCGAAACTTGCACACGAGTCCTCCGAGATTTTTCGCTCTTGTCCGAGATGGCTAGGTGTAGATCTTTCCCACCAGAAGATCAGGGGTGTGGCTGATAGACAGCAGTAAGAAGGAGCCATGGAGTAGCAGTAGAAAGGCTGCAGAAAGAGTCAGGAGCCCAGAGGAGGGGTCAAAGGAGGTGAGAGGTTTGGGGCAGAAAGAGGAAACTAAAGCAGACGACAGAACATTCCTGTCGAGCAGGAAAGGAGGTGAAAGGAGACAATTTTAAAGACGAAAAATTTTCGGTCGCTACCCGGATTCGAACCAGGGACCTTTGAATGAGAGACCAACACTTTAAGGCCGGTCCCAGAGTGGATCTGTAGGTCTGACCTGTAGCTCGCCTGGTTCGCACCGTGCAAATGATTGTATACATTATCGTGTGCTTAAGCAGCGTCGCCGTGTCGTCTGTTTTTTTGTCAGCTGAGCGGCGCGATGCGTCAGACGTGCTTTTCAACAGTGTTGTAAAAATGGCGGACATGACGTGTCGCCTCGCTTCGAGTTTATTTTCGACTGAAACTCTTCACAGATCATCAAAATCAACAAAAAGTAAGTAT
>NW_004797944.1:10926-12744 GCF_000002075.1 Aplysia californica | reverse complement strand
ACAACCCCCCCCCCAACCCACCCCCACCAAACCAAACAACAAACAAACAACAACCAACTAACAATCCCAACTAGAACAATGATTTTACCAGAAATATTAATTCAGTGAAGACTACAGGTGAAATTTTTTGTTTTGGTGAGATTTATACGGCACTTGCGACACAATAAAGTCATAAAAGTGCCGGAGATTACAGGGGAAAGCAACGCCAATATTGCAGTGTGAATTCAGAATACAGTTAATATAAGTTGCTCTAACGGCCTTTTGTATAAGATAATCTCCTGTACAAACGGTCACTTCCCAAATTTCCCCCTTGCGTATTTTTAAAGCGTTATGATGTCACTGTGTAAGACAGCCACATCGCTCTCTCAGAATTACCGGTACAAAGTTCTATCTGACATTTTTGGGCGTTTTGAGTTATAAAGACCATGATGTCAGAAACCTAAAGCTATATTGATTTGCCGTAAGATTATTCGGAGTCGTTATCAAGATATTGTAAGAATAATAATAAACGAAAAAGCTTCACACGTTATGAAACTCAAATCATCTGACGTCAAATTTCTCAAATCTAGGCACTGAGCAGATAGAGCTTTGTAATTCTGAAGTAGCCACATGTCTGTGACGGTCACTTTTCTCTTCCTCCAGTGGCTAAGAAAGTAGTAAGATTAGACTCAAGTAATGTCAAGCAAGTGTCGGTGACATGGGGGTCAGATGGGTGGTCACTGGGATGTGTCCTTGAGCAAGACACGACAACCCTAGCTCAAAATACAGGGCGCTGCACTGTGGCGACCGACAATGGCATGGTTGTAAACTGTTCTGTATGTGTGTAATACTGGGTATTTATATGTATGTATTTGTGTAATATTGTGTAGTTATGTATGTATTTGCGCATGTATTTATGTAGGTACGTATTCATAAAATGTATTTATGTATGTATGTATATTTGCCATTGTAAACCCAAGTGCCCTTCTGGGACAAATAAAAGTGTAATTTATTATTATTTATTTAGATTCCCGTCTTAGACAGTTTCAACTGTATGCTAGTTATTTCCCATGAGGACATTGCAGTTTATAAAAAACATCACTTGATATTTTAAAGACAGAAAAAAGCAGGGCCCGTTTACATCCTACTGGACTGGAAATTATGAACTATATGAAGAATACAAGGGAAAAAAATCCCGGCAGAGTCACATAAAAATATTTTAACTTTTATAAAAGGTTTTCAGCTATACCTCTTAAAAGATTCATGGCGCTGTAATTGTTCAATATAGCCAGACATTTTGAAGGGAGAAGAATGAGTAAAAGTAAATTTCGACAAACACCCCCTCCCCACTCCATTCTTAAAATAAGTGACATGCGAGTGACATAAAGGCGAACTAAACATTGCTTGAAAAGAGTGAAGACCACCCCGTGTTCCTACTGGTTCTAGCAAATTTCGAACCCAAAACGGCAGCGTCACATTTTTTATAGTGTTTTTGGTTAAAGACATAGAGGCTTAACGACTGGGCGGGAAGAAGTAACATAACATTTTACAAGATTAAAAAAAACCCCAGCGTGTTTCACATAACAATGAAGAGAGACAACTTTTATTGCCTAAAAATTACAATTTTCAAATGCTTCCAAATGTTTGTTTCAGTATGAGTTTTACCTCACTTGAAATGCAATTAGGTCATAATATGTGTGTTTCATGATAAGAGGTGTTACAAGAGGGTAACAAACACAAAAGGGAAGGAGGAGAGACAACTATGATGGACGTTTTAGAGAAAGTAAGGCGATAACCACAGTAGAGCACCCTGCCAACCAAATGCCTCACCTGAATGAA
>NW_004797944.1:8180-10663 GCF_000002075.1 Aplysia californica | reverse complement strand
CACACACACACAAACACACCGCACACAAAGGCACACCTGTAAGCACCTCCTCTTTAACCTGATCTGTGCTGATGCAGGCATTAAATATTCTGAAAGAAATAGGTAAAAAAAAATCTAACTTACTTAATACCGCCGACGTTGATGGTTATCCTGTTGTTGGCCCGGCCTGGTGCCAGGGACATTTTGGGAACCAGCGACATCTTGGGGGCGTTAGGGCCGCTCCGAGCCATTGTGCAGTCAGCTGACGAAACGCTTTTCTCTTATTTAGAGCAGTTTCGAAATAATCTCAGCGTTTTGTCAGCGTAACCATACTTTAAAAGGCGTTCTTCCGAAATTTGAATACTAGTTTATTCAAAAACAAATCACAGTTTCGCTTTGGGTTTTTTTCACACAAGCAGGGTAGATCTAAGTGATCAAGCTATCGATTTAGCAAATAAATAAAATTGACGCCAAAAAGTGAATAGGCGTTTTACTAGTTTTGGGCAGCATCGTGTGCTCTGTCTATGACACTGATCACTCACAGATCTCTATCGTTCATTCCTTCGTTGTTCACAGCACAGTAAATGGAAGGGTATGTTACGATTTATTCTCGAATCATCAAAATATATTTGTCATACGGTGTTCGTTCTCTTATCTGGCACATGTTGGTTTGAAAGTTAGATTCACGCATCGTCAAAGTTGAATGAATACATTTCAGAAGAGTGGTCTAAGAGAGTAGTTGCAGGGTGTGTTTCTGCTGTCGTTTGCTCCTTCATTCCTATAACTCATCCGTCGTCCTTGTCTCTCCGCCTTCTTTTCTTTGTATGTTACTCTCTAGTAACTCTTAAAATCATCGACACTTATATTATCTTTTTGTGTTGCACGTGTCGTAAAACTTACTAAAGCTAAACTAGCGACCTCCAAAGTACAATTAGCGAGGTGAAAATATGTATTCCTGTAAGTTCTCCTCGCAGTCCGTGTGGACATAGGAGTACACGACATCACAAAAACTGTCTTTGTCTGGCTACTACTTTCATGTTGCCGAAACATTTAATAGGATGTACACAGTCATTAAGCACTTTCTGGAAAGTCTCCTTCTGAACTGATGTTGTCAATGTAAATATCTGTGTTAATGGAAAAATAGCAAAAGAAAGAGAGAAACAGTTTGGGCAAAGCCCTTCCCCATCCTCTGTTTTAAATGCAGGTGTTTTCATTACCAAAACGACACATTGTAGATATTTTAGGAGGCGGGCTTCCGACCGTGCCTGTCAGGGTCAACATGGGCGGAGAAGGATACAACATCCCAGCAGAAAGACCGAGATACTCGATCAAAATTACCCCCGTTCGGGAATCAATCTCTGGGTTCCTGCATGCAAATGTGAAACGTTAAAATCTCAACACCACAAACGCCAACCTCCTCACTTCCCATTCCCCCTTTTCCTCTCCCTTTAATGTTGCATAAAAAAATTGCTACCCGAGAATTTAAAAGTTTTTCTTTCTACTCAGTATCTAGCTTTGAGAGAAATTTGATGTAAAATATTTTGAGTTTCTCATGTCAAGTTTTTTCGAAAGCAATTCTTTGAATATTTTGATTATAACTCCGAATAATTTAACGATTTTGATGGACCAGATAGATCATTTATTTGTTTTTGATCTCAAAGTCTTAGTAACCCAAAACGACCAAAATGTCAGATAGAACTTTGTAACTCAAAGGTAGCGAAATAGTAACATAAATAATAGAAATGTGCACGGTAGAGAAAATCACACAAGGAAATCGTATCTACAGTCTCATCACAACACATAATATTATGCACAATTAAAAGTGTCCAAAGGTAATTTCTTGTTTTGAGGCTTTTGATGCAACCGTAACACGATTCTCTCAACTAGTCCAGTCAACCGTTTTGCCCAAACTCCAATTCTGAATAAGTTCAAAAACATTTTTAGGAAACTGTAATAATCCAAGCTCTGAACACTAACTTTTTTGTTTCTTCAACTCATCTACGTTATTTTAAAAATGTCTCCGTCAATAACTTTCTTGCTAAGTTCCAGTCATAGCTCTATATTTTGATAATAATACTTCATTTTTTACCCTTTTGTTTGTTCTTTTTTGCCACTTATCTATACACTATCTCGCTCAAACGCGTCTTGTTTAAGCTAAGGTCAAGTTAAGACTCTATATTTGAGACGAGTATATTTTTAAAATTCTTTTCCTCTATACAACACATAATTCCTCTCATCACAAAGCTAATGGTTTCTGATGAAACGTTGCTAAGGAAAGGAGGGACAAGCGTTAATCGAACATTTCGTGCGCAATCAAAGCATCGATTAGGCAGCCAATCACAGACTAAATTGGCAGATCGCGCCTGCGCAGAGCGGGGTTTTTAGCGTGGAGAAGGACAGCTGTGTTTGACCAGCGGGTTTGGTGAAGGTCTTGGAAGCTTGTGGGTCCGGTGGCCTGTCCACAGAGCTGGGTCATGGGACAGGCGGGGTTTATTATAATAATA
>NW_004797944.1:5905-7023 GCF_000002075.1 Aplysia californica | reverse complement strand
AGAGAAATAGAGAGAGAGAAAGAGACAGACAAACAGACAGACAGACAGACAGACAGACAGACAGAGGCCAAAGAGAAGGAACGAGAGAAGAAAGAGGTGAGAAGGGAGAACAAAATAAGGCTAACATAGACATAGAGAGAAGGAAAGGACGGGGGAGGGAATAAAACAAACAGACTGAACATTAATTGGAGCAAAAACAAAAATAAAACAAAACAAAAATAAAAACAAGCAACCAACCACAATACAAAACAAGAAAAAATAAAACAAACCATTCATCCCTAGAAATAACCCCCCCCCCCAAAAAAACCCCAAAACCGAAACAAATCAAGGACTCGAAAATGAACTCTCTATAACTAATACTATAATAGATCAGTTTCAGGCAGAGGGATTTACTCATAAAATAGAATATATTTATACATGTGTGTGTATATGATAATATAGTGGCTTCCAAAAGAAACTTGAAAATGTAATCACCCAGTCATCGGGTTAAATCCTTGTGCTACCCATTCAAGTAGCATACCGATTTAAAGCTAAGTAAATTCTGCTTCATCTGACGTATAAATATTTCATCTATGTTAAGAGTCGCCCAAGTTACTTGCACTCAAAATTGATCTTTAAAAAAATCAGGTGTGGCAAACTTGTGCAAAATCAATAAAACGTAAAAGTATATATATATTTTATGTGTGTATATCCGTCTTCATCTTCTTGATGTCATTTTCGCCGTTTATTTCCCCTGATCTGCGGAAGCTACAACAAGGATGGCAAAGATAAGACACTTCAAGCTTTGCCTTTCACAAAAATAGAAATAACAAATGGGCAAAGGAGAGAGATAAGAACGTCACTTATTGCAAGGAAAAAGAAAAAGACATTTGTCCGATTTTCTCTCCATTTCATAACAATATTATGATCCGGCTTAATGAAAGATAAGATGGTCTCTTTTTTAAAGTATGATTTTATTAGTCATTTTCCGATCCAAAGGACGTGATAACTTAACTGAAATTTAATGGACAAATTGCGCGTAGGTTTTGGGGCTAGATAGATAGATAGATAGACAGATAGATAAATAGATAGATAGATAGATAGATAGATAGATAGATAGATAGATAGATAGATAGATA
>NW_004797944.1:3555-4540 GCF_000002075.1 Aplysia californica | reverse complement strand
GAGAGAGAGAGAGAGAGACAGGCAGACAGACAGACAGACAGACAGACAGAAAGACAGACAGAGGGAAAGAGAGAGAAAGAGAGAGAAAGAGAGAGAAAGAGGGAGAGAGTGAGGAGGGGAGAGGAGTGGCATGCTCCGATGTCGAAATAAGGTGCTGATGGAGAAGACTTGTGTTAGAGAGTCCTGTACGGGTGCACGAGTGCACACAAAAACTGCAAGCGTCTATAAGATTGGCATTCTTGCCTGCTAACAGCATAATAATATACCATTTGGCCCCTTTCTCTAGAAATATACGAACGAAAAAGACAGGAATAAAAACGCATTTCCTAAAAGTTCAGCACGGGAAAAAAGACGAAATGTTTTCCAGAATGGGGGAATTTCACTTTTCTCGATTCAGGGCATTAAAAAGTAATCGCTTCGAGTTCCGCTCATCTGCGTGGGGTAATCGGGCGAGGTGGAGGAGATTGGAATTCGATCCTAACGGAGAGATCGACAGTCTCCTCAACATAGAGTGTCTCTTTCGATACGTTTTGGGCTAAAAATAAAGTAGAGAACAAGGTAGCGATTTGATTTTTTTTGGGTTGTTTTTTTTTGACTTTGACTTTATCTAAAAAGAAACGCATAGACACGAAGCGCTCATATGACCTTATGCTGTTGCGAGCGCCATACAAATTCTCCAAAAAAAAACAACAACTAAACGTAGACACGATAAAGGTCATTTATTTAACACTCTCAAAAACGAAAGATAGAAAGGTAAGTATAACATACGGAAAAGAAAGAAGCGATGGTGCTTCAGTGGTGTCTTTTAACTACCAGCATTTGCAATTAAATTTTTATTGTAGACAAGGGCGTAGGTGCAAAAATGATTCGGTTTCGAAAAGCAAATGGGCGTCTGTTTATATTTATATATTTATGAGACCAGAACGCTCGGAAATTTTTGTCTATCTACCTATCTGTCTATCTCTCTATCTATCTATCTATCTAT
>NW_004797944.1:0-2221 GCF_000002075.1 Aplysia californica | reverse complement strand
GTCGTAGGGGGTGGGTGGGAGTGGGGGGTGAGGGTGAGGGTTCGTCTGTCTGCTGAAAAAATGGACTCACAGTCAAAGCGAAGTATATTATAATAATCTTAATGGAATCTCCGTCAGACAAGGTTTAGAAAAGGGCAGAGATCAGTTTAATATCTTCCGACTGAATGACAGGCTGTAGCCATAACAGTTCACAAGGTATCTCATCTCAGCTTTACAACACCAGAATACCGGGAATCTAACTTCTCTTTTGGCATTCTTTTTCACATATTCCATCTTTGCTACGTATAGTATTGTGCATGGTTTGTGTAAAACGAATCGAAATAGATAATAACAAATAATTAATAGCATTAGATTTGTATAGCACAAATACCCGCTCAACATCAAGCTCTATAATTTCGGGATAATAAAGTATTATCTTATCTTATCTTATCTTAAGCGTTACAATCAAAATTATTTTTGAGCAAAAAATTTCAGCTCTACAGCAAGCTCTGGGATAATGAAGTAGTATCTTATCTTATCTTATCTTATCTTATCTTATCTTATCTTATCTTATCTTGTCTTATCTTATCTTATCTTATCTTATCTTAAGCTTTACAACCTACATTATTGTTAACCCAAAATATCTGATAGCATTCTGAAGCAATCTCAACTTCTTGGGAAGGATACAGTGCAAACATCCATTTACACGTGCAAAACACTAACATACTAAAAAAATAACTTTCAATATTTTTTTCAGGATTCCCTTTTTTTAAAACACTTTTGTGAAGTGATGAGAATTTCTGTAAAGTGTCTTTCCCAAAGACAACATCGAGACCGTGCCTTGAATCCCCGAACCCGCAACCTTTACAGAGACTCAAAAATTCGTGGTGCGACTTATCAAATATCTCCTAAACTATCGAACATAGGTTCTCCAATTTTGCAGAGTGATTTGTATCAATTTGTCTTAACAGATCTACATTTTTGTAGTAAACACCTGCAAGCTGTATTGTAGAAAATTCTTAAATAAATACTAATAAAAAATCTAAGTGGGTAGTTTCTACAGACTTTTAAATGTCTACAGCTGGGTCAATATCGCTTTTAATAGCAAGTCCGTCAGGTTTTTCTAATCGGGACATTATGCTTATTGAACGCATTTTTTGAGAGCCATTGGTGCAAACATGTGTTCGCTATAACAAAAATTTCTTGTAACAAGATTTGCAAGTAAAAATTGTCATTGATGAGCTGTGACGTAGGCCGTATGCGTAATCAAAATGTATTTGAGAAGCGGGAAGTGCTGTGAACAATACCATTTTACGTGTGACAGATTTCAAGTATTTTATATAAATTTATGAAGAAAGGTTTTTGAAAAAATCTAACCCCAATTGTTCTAGAAGAATATGATTTTGTTAAGACAAATTGATACAAACTGCTATGCAAAGTATTGATGACATTGATTCACCCGTTAAAGAGATATTTGAGGATATGTTGCACCACAAATTTTTTTACCGCAACACAGACTACCGACGCCAACATTACTTTTCTGAGGGATAACAAATCGCACCCTCTAGAGCAGAGAATCTTACTTTAGAGCCGGGAATGTTTTGAAATCTCAAGTCTGTCGCCTTACTGCTTGTCAAGAAATACTTCAGATTGTAGGTAAAAAAAATTGGTGTGCATTAAATTGTGACATATATGACCAACACCATTCTGCCATTTTTTTCTTACTTTAGTTTTAGTAAGAGTATTACTGCACTTGCAGCACAAATAGGTCATATGAATGCTAAAGTTTAGAGGTGTTAATAGAGCGTGACATACAAAGAAAAGAAGGAGGCGTGATGAGGACGCTAGGTTTGGTAGGAAAGAAGGAGCAAACCACACCACAGGCACCCACCATTGGCCCATACTTTAAAAAAATTATTTGACGAGGGAGGGAAAATGCCGTGTTCCTGTGCCCTCTAAAGTGCCAGGACCACACTGACGTGCGCAGTTTGACATCCTATTTTGCATTATGACATACCGATTCTATTCAAGGGCATCATCATCATTGCCCTTTTCATCCTGGATCAGGATATAGGCCACGAACAAACACTTTCCACCTTTCCGTATCCTGGGCTAGTCGCTTGATGTCACCTCATGTCTTCCCACTTTTATGTACACCCATTTCCGTGACTCTTCTCCAGGTTTCATGTGGTCTTCCCCTTGATCTTTTACGCTGTGGGTTCGAATCTAACACTTTCCTTGT
>NW_004797943.1:427812-429378 GCF_000002075.1 Aplysia californica | reverse complement strand
CTTCTCTCTCTCTCTCTCTCTCTCTCTCTCTCTCTCTCTCTCTCTCTTTCTCTCTCTGTCTTTACATCATTTCGCCCACCTTAATGATCTAAAGTCTACATTATCTTAATTTTGTCTTTGGGGACAGTAAGTTTAATGATGCTTAACTGTCTTACTTTTCCCACCTCCAAATATCCATGTACGTTTGTTTGACTCTTAGCCCTGTGCGTGCTTGTATTGGTTTCATTATGTGGGAAATAACCGAAAAAGATACACCTTTATTTACGCCCGGGAGAAAGAGAGGGGGTGGGGATAGGGAAGGATGTTGAAGACTTTGGGAACACATTCCTTTCTTGGTCATGCCTTACTTGTTAAAGTAATATAGTGCTCTCTCCCTCTCCGCCCCCTTCCATTTCCTCCTTTCCCGTTGCATCGCCGCTCTTCCAGGCCTCTAAGAATACCTGTATTAACGGCCTTCCATTCTTTTCGGACCATGTTCACCTGCGAAGAAAATTATCTTCATTCATGCGGCCAGCTGCCTTGCATTCCAAGGCGATGCTTGGAATTAACATATCATCACTTCCCCTTATCTGCCAGTGATATTATGCAGGTTTCATAAAACTGACAGAATTTTGGCGAAAGGGCCATGTGTGAGGGCGATTCGTTCTTCCAGTTTTGTGTTGTGAACCACCCCAAGTGATAAATGATTGCGGAGACCTGTTGTTGGCTGGGGCCCTTGCAACGAGGCGCTTGTCCTTGTAGTGTCTTTCCTTGTAGCTTTCAGTGGAGGCTTCCAAATCTTTTTATCACTTCAAGATGCCTTTTCATCCTGTTTTTCCACCTTTCAGGTCACGTATAATATTTTCCGTGGCTTCCTTTTTTTTCGCCGAGTACCCCCATTGCTCAGTTCACGATTCTGACAAAAGTTTCAGGGGAAAGTTTATATATTATGCTCTTCAATACCTCTCTCTCTCTCTCTCTCTCTCTCTCTCTCTCTCTCTCTCTCTCTCTCTCTCTCTCTCTCTTTGTGTTTGTCTGTCTGTCTCTCTGTCTGTCTCTTTGTCTCTCTCTCTGTGTCTCTCTCTCTCTCTTATACCCATTTTGCTTCCTCATTTCTCTCTGCCTCATTTCCGCATTACAGCCCACTTCCCTCTTCCACGAGCCACAATCCTTTGTCCCGTCCGCTCTTCCGATATCTCTTGGTTGTTCTCTTTCTTTCTTTGCCTTTACTTTCCATTCTTATGTTCACCCACAATACCCCCTTGCGCGCTCCGTGAGTGTTTTTTAATTTGTTTTCAAATACAATGCCCTGGACTATCTTTTATCAGTCTGCATTTAAGAAAATGATAGAATATTTTATCAACCTGAGCAGAGAAATTTTAATCTAGAGTTTGATCTTGTTTTTGTCAGTGCTCTCAGTCAACTGGGTACATTGTACAAAATCAGTTCAGAATGCATTCTTGTCTTTCTCTTGAACTTGAACGTGGATGAAGCGCAGCGCTTGTATAGCTCTCTCTCTCTCTCTCTCTCTCTCTCTCTCTCTCTCTCTCTCTCTCTCTCTCTCTCTCTCTCTCTCTCTCTCTCTCT
>NW_004797943.1:426435-427712 GCF_000002075.1 Aplysia californica | reverse complement strand
CTCTCTCTCTCTCTCTCTCTCTCTCTCTCTCTCTCTCTCTCTTTCTCTTTCTCTTTCTCTCCCGCCCCCACTCACCCACACGCCCTCATTTAAAAAGAAAAACTTCACTTAACCATGAATTGGTGAACGGGTGACCTACTCAAGTAGACTGTTTACTGCTCCCAATAGTGCCTCTTCCCCTGTCTGAAACTATTTTTGGGGGGCTTAATGGGGAGGAGGGGGGGTGGGGGGTGAAAGTGACCTGGTTTGTTTGTTCATGTGCACAGTTTGTCATGGTTTGTTTCACGAGCTTACCGCCATGGTTCTGTTCCTCCTCAGCCCGAGAACATCATGCTTCTGGACAGGAACTCCCAGAGCATCAAGCTCATCGACTTCGGCCTCGCCCAGCGTATCTCCGAGAAGGAAGACATCAGGGCCCTCATGGGCACCGCCGAGTTTATAGGTATGAAATGCCTGTTTCTCCGTGTTGGCGAGTGAACGTTTGCGTCCTGACTCCTTTATTTTTTCCTTCATTTTAACTATGAGCGGAATGGTATTCTTATTACTAGTATATTGTTTAGATCACTGCATACTAAGGTGTTGCTTACAACGTATATTGTTTATGTTTTTTTGAAATAGCAGAAATGCCATTTTCTCAATATTCATGAATGAACGTTTGGCGTACTGTGAACGGAATACTGTTATTCTTTAAACTAGTATAATGCTTAGATCACTGCATACAAGTCGAATGTGTTGCTAACTATATACGCATATTTTTACGTTTCTTTTAAACATGACAGAAATGTAAACATTTGAAATGCTCCCCCCCCCCCCCTAACAAGAGAAAAAATATGCTCCTGTCCTGAATGTAGCAGCTTGGTCGCTGCGATATCCTTCCATAACGGTAGAAAAATTTTTTTTTTTTTAAAGGCTGGATGTGTGTGTGCGTGCGCGTGCGCGCGCGCGCGTGTGTGTGTGTGTGTGTGTGTGTGTGTGTGTGTGTGTGTGTGTGTGTGTGTGTGTTTAAGGTTTAAATGTCTGAGAAAAACAAAGTAAATAATTCAAAATAAGACTAGTGTAGATTATGCCAGTATAGAGCCATCATTAACATCAAATTCTTTAAGTAGGTTACATTTTACATGAATTCCATTTCAGCTCCCGAAGTCGTGAGCTACGAGCGACTGTCCCTCGCTACGGACATGTGGAGTATTGGCGTCATCACCTACATATTGTGAGTAACCTCTGCCTCTGTATCTAGTACGTATGGGCTCTGGGTGTTTGATATAAAGGGACCCCCC
>NW_004797943.1:422115-426211 GCF_000002075.1 Aplysia californica | reverse complement strand
CCCCCCCCTCTTCAAACCATCTCCGAGAAACCAACATGTTGACGGCGGTGGTTGAAGGGCAAGGCGCTTCTCGTAGGTCATTCTTCTTTTCTTCCTATCTGTTATTTCTGCCTGTCAGTCTTACTCTTTCCTACCTCTAAATGGCCGTCATGATAATGCCGACGTGCTTTTTTGTACTCAAACAAAGTGACTCGAACAGTTGAGACTAGGTGGTTAACTCAGGAGGTTGCTAACGGAAAAAAAAGAGTTGGTTGGTTCCAACAGTTGCGGGAATGAGGGATGTGCCGCCTACAGACTTGAGGAATGCAGAGGACGGTGGAAGACACGTAATGTTAGGTGTTCATTGAACAAGAATTGAAAATAAAAAACCTTTACAGTTTACAGTGACATTTTGTGCGTAAATAGACGTATTCATCGCGAGCAACCCCAGTGTATGGCGTAAAATGAAAACCCGAGAACCGGCAAAGTGACGCCTACTGTCGATTTATTCACATCTACAGTCGGTTAAATCAGGGGGGGGGGTGCTGCCCAAGAGAAGAGAAAAGAAAGAAAATCTTGGCGCCCAAAGAGATGGTACTGAGGTGTGTGCTTCGTTCTGACTTGCACATAGCACTCCTAGATAATATTCATTGAATGAGAATAAAATATAACAGACTGTTACTGTTTACAGTGACGTTTTGTGCTAGAAAAGATATATTCATTGAGTGCAACAAGAAACTATTGATCTCGTACCAAACAGGTTCTTAGAATAGAAGGTGAGCATGGAAACCCTTCCCCATCTCACCCTGGTCCCGCCAAATAAGAATGAGAAGGGGGGGGGGGGGCAAACATGTGATTTTCCTCAAAACTGGATTCAGTTGTTTTGTTTTTTTTCAATTGCCGGCCCGAGCTCTCTTACGCCTGTAATAGTAGTTATCTTGTTTTTGTGAAGGATATAAATTTATTAAAGTTTAAGACTAAAAATAAGGGGGAGGGTGGAGGGAGGCAGAAGAAAGATACGGAGTACAAATGGAACAAGAGGTAAACAGATGGAAATAGAAATATTCACTTGCAAACACACACACACACACACAAAAAGACGAAGAACTGCGTTACTGTGGCACGGGATCTAAGGGTGTTTTTCTATTGTTTCTGAATGATTACGTAGTCTTCCCCTTTTTGCTCAAGTACTCTTTTCTCACCGCTTTTACACGCCCCATCTTTGCCACATAGCTCAGAAGTTAAAGTATTCAAGTGCGAGGTCTGAACAACTCGAGTGTAAACAGCGACTGTATGACATGTTATTTGTAGACGCCAACTCTCCTACTTTAATTGACTCTTAGCACATCCGAGACCAACCATTAGCCTCGAGGACAGTCTTTGTGCTAGCGGTAGTTGTGAGAACGGACGTTTTTCTTTCTCAAGTAAAATGAGGATGGGGGTGGAGTAGTAGAGACGTAAGGAGAGGGAACGCCTTCTATATATATAATATGTTTGTGCTGAAGCGAATGGAAGAATCGAGTAACCGATTCTGTGCTTCTAAAGCTGTCCTTGTCTTTTGTCAAAGGTGTTCCTTTTTGGTTCTAGCCCCTCTATCTCGCGTGTTGTGTCACTAAAGGAAAGAACAGTTTCACGTCTTCTGTGTCTGTCTGTCTGTCTGTCTGTCTGTCTGTCTGTCTGTCTGTCTGTCTGTCTGTCTGCTTGCTTGTCTGTCTGCTTGCTTGTCTGTCTGCTTGCTTGTCTGTCTGCTTGCTTGTCTGTCTGGCTGGCTGGCTCATCCTCTCGGTGTTCTTCTCTCTCTTCTGTGTCTTTCACATTGTTTCCCCTCTCCGTGTTCTCCATTGTTATGTACGTACGTACATGTATAGCGATTATATCTGATATCTGGAATCCTCTGATTCGTTATTGGTTTTCTGGAGTCCGCTTTTCTCTACTTGGAATTTTGCCTCTTGCATTGGTTTCTCATTCGACTGCGGGACACCCCCCCCCCTATTTTCCTTCCATTTTCTTTACATACTTTGCATTCTGTCCGACAAATAATGCATTGTAATAATATACTACTGTCTGGCGTTATCCTGTCATTGAATTAGCAAAGTCTAGTCTGCTGACGAATTGTGGGGCGTTTAGAGCTCCACCAGAGGGCAGTGACCCTTTGCATGAGATAAGCAATGAGGTACACATATCGATGTCGTTATCATGGCACATGTGATTTGTTTTTCTCATTCTTGTTGAATTTTGATCAAGAACCAAAGTGACATCCAAAGTCTTTTTTTCGGACAGTTAAAGCCCCGTAATACGTTCACTTGAAGCTCACATGAATATCTTGGAATGTGTGGTTTTGTTTAAAAGGATGGACATCCACACGTCCTCGTGTCGGTCTGCCCGTCGACATTCCATCCATCCATCCACCAGTCCGTCTGTCCGTCTCTAGCTGAAACCTAAACACAGATAGTTGATACCTTTATAAATAAAACATTAATGGTTCAAGTCTGGTCTGTCCGTCCTTATCCATTATATCTATGTGTATTGTTTAATTCGTTTGTTCTTCCTCCTCCACCCCCCTCCCCACCCCCAATCCATCCGCTATCCTGCAGGTCCATTCATTCTGCTTTGTGTCTGCATACTTTCGTCCGCCGGTCTTCCATTCGTCTATTCGTCTTTCAATCCAATCTTCTTGTCACCCAATCCATTAATGTATCAATGGGTAAAGTAAGTACGTTCGTAGTTAATAAATCCACCGAGTACTAATTAACCAGGGCGGGGATAAATCGTGCCAGGTGATTTATTCACTGTCTTTTACCCTACCTCGACCGTCTCTCAATTCAGTTCTCCAATACTTTCGCAAATTACCATATTGATTCTTGCATGTAACGCCGGTGTTTTGCCATAAAACAGAACACTACAAGACAGTTCTTTCTATTCAAATAAACTCTCAGTCGCCATCAGCGCTGATTAAAAATACCCAAAAAAACCAAAACAAGTGTTTTCTATCCTAAACAGAAGCTCCTTTCGAACTGGTTGAGCTCACTTTCTGTTGTTTATACACCTCATCTAAAAATAAATATCAAATTGCGCAGTAATATAGACGTCATCATTGACATTTTAAAGGATTTTTAAAGAAAATTTAGTATCTCGAACAAAGCAATGAACTATCTCGTAATATGTCTTTGGTGAGTGGAACAAATTCGTTTAAGAATTGAGAAACAAGATAGAATTCTTTCAATTCCTTCACTAATCCTTTCAGAAAAACATAACAAGGCGACTTTCGTTACTGAAAGGTTAAGGTGTTCGCCCCTTCATTCAGTAGGTCCCGGGTTTCAATCCGGATAGCGACGGAAAATTTTCTTCTCTAAAATTTTCTCGTTTCACCTCCTTTCCCGCTCTCTAACACTGTTCTGTCGCCTGCTTTCTTCTCCACTTTCTGTCAAAATTTAAGGTCATGCAATTGCGAGCGCCGTAAAACACTTACCAAAAAAAACAACAAAAAAAACAACTAAAAAAACCCACACACACAACCCCATAACATGGTAAGAATGTACAAGTCCCTTCTCAACCTTATACAAGGCACAGCAGCTCCGACTAGGTAAGAAAACTCTCTAACCTACCGCTGTTTCCCTTTGTCGGCGAGGACGGACAGACTGACTGACTCACCGGCCAGCTGCCGGATTATAACGATAAACTGTTCTCTACAACGGGGATACTATGTCCTCATTGAGCCTCCGAGCATAGACTAGAAGTTGGGCGTAAACACCCATACCTTTGTGTCTGCCAACGGTGGGGTTCAGTGGACAAAAACGTTATGGAGTTGGGATAGAGATTGGGATGTTTTTGTCCCCGTCAGGTACGGTGCTGTTGACTAGAGAGAAAGCCCCTACCCTCTTTCCATAAGAAAATACCCCCCTACCCCCATCCATTAAAAAAAGGACCTATAATATATATATATCTCCGAAACTCAAGCAACATGATGTAAGGTCAACAAAAAAAGGAGAAACGAAAACAAGGTACATGTATTTTTTTATAATTTTTTTTTTATAGAAAAGTGGTGTTTCGGTGGCCTGAAGTCTTGTACATGAAGTTGGTTTTAGTAGCGAACGACACAAAGACTGAGTTCGGAATA
>NW_004797943.1:419700-421834 GCF_000002075.1 Aplysia californica | reverse complement strand
GCTCTCTCTCTCTCTCTCTCTCTCTGAGTGTAGTGTGTGTGTGTGTTTGTGTGAGTGTTTGTGTGTGCAATTATAATATTATGATTTCTTTCTCCCATCATCTTTTTCATTTTGCTAGAAGGACTGGGAGTTTTATCTGATGGATTACTTGAAGTTAAACAAGGCCCCGTGCTATAGATAGAATCGGTGATTGCGCTATTATTTCCCTTGAGGTCGCCTCCAGTGCACAGTAAACTCCCAAAGCTCTATGGCATTTCAATGATCACATTAGAAACATTGATTTTCGTTTCTTGGGTGCGGCTAAAATAAAACGATAGTTTCTGTACTTTGGTTTTCTCTTCTTGAAGAGCACTTTATTTATGGTCCAGGTCACTAGTGAGATAGACGTGCGGTTTTGTAAGCGGAATTAATTATGACTCATTTTGAGTTTTTATTTCCTTATTTTTCAAATTCAATGCAAAACGTCCCACTTTTTGTTGATTTATTTATATATTTTATTTTTTAAAATTCATCGACCACTTGAAAATAAATGACGGTCTAGGTATTGTGGCAGAAATATCGACGGAATGGCGTTGGGGGGGGGTGGTTCTTGGGGTTTTTTTTAAAGTCTCCAAGAGACAAGCTACTCAGATGGTGTCATGCTGGACTACGATGCAGATGGCAGTGGGTCAGATCCTTGGTGAGATGTTGTTGAAACCTCGGGGGAGAGGAGGGGGAGCGGAGTGGCTCCCCGCCCTCTTAGCTCGGTCACATCGAAGAATAACTTTATTACAAGACAATACATTACCTCTTACGTATCGGTAGTGTTGAAATGGGCGTTAAACCCTATACATGCAATACACTGCTAATCGCAAGATTCTGAATGTGTAGGGCGTGACCTACGACTAAGAATATAGACAACGGAATACAGCGGGAATGCAAATTGGTGTTTAGGGCTAGGCATGTTTAAAAAAACCAGAAAAAAACAACCAAAACAACAACAACCCGAACGGCTCTAATGTATTGTCTTGTAAACCCTTAAGATTTTCACGATCCGCAGTATGTACCTTTACCGGCTTGCTTGCTCATTCCAGATTCCCCGCCCCCCGCCCCCCTTTTTTTTGTCCGGTGGACATGCCGTGTTGCAGCTTGTTAGATGCCTACCACCATCAATTCACATTTTTCTGTCTTTGTTGTTCACGCGTATTAACTATTATTACCCTTCTTACGGGTTTGTGACTCATGTTAAAGTTAAATGGCTCTATTGTTCGTCCTAGTTAGTGTTTCGTGCCTCTTTTTGTCGTTCTGTTTAGTGTCTTTGCTCAATTTTAGTTCTAGTTAGAGTGTCTTGGCTTTGTTCTTCGCTCTAGTAAGTGTGTCGTATCTACATTTTTCGTTTATGTTAGTGTTGATCGGCTCTAATTTTCACTCATGTTAGTGTGCAGTGGCTCTATTTTGTCATGGACACTTTCACAGACGTACAGCAAAGAGTCTGAGAAAAAACTATTTGTATATTATAATAATATTACATTGAGTTGTTACAAAACCTTTGCTCGGGCGCGGTAGTCTAGGCTATAAATCGGGCATGTGTAACAGGTGTGTATGTACGTGCGTTGAAATATGGAGCGCCGGTTACATCGATTGAGCTGTCGTTACCGGTGGCTTGCAGTATCTGCACCCTGTCCTCCCACGACCTCTCTGTCGCGTAAATCATGGGGGTTATTTTGTGCGTAGGTTGTGAGATTATAGAAGGGAAAATAAGATTGTTGGTAAGTCAGGGGAAAAGGGTAAGGGGATTACCAAAGTAGATAACTTTGAGAGAGAGAGAGAGAGAGAAAGAGAGAGAGAGAAAGAGAGAGAGAGACAGAGACAGAGAGAGACAGAGATAGAGAGACAGGAAGAGACAGAGACCGAGAGAGAGAGAGAAGAAGAAAGAGAAAGAATGGAAGGGTGAGAATCTTACGTGTTGCGAAAGTATCACAATACAGCCTCATAAGTAAAAGACTAGGTTCAATTTAATTAGTTACCTCCACACTTTGATCGAATGTACTGTTTATAATCTTGGCTTATGTGTATCGGTATTCTTTTCATAGAGATCTATACAGCGTACCTCGAGCAAGGTCGATTCCTGGTTTTATTTTCACACACACACACA
>NW_004797943.1:416710-419336 GCF_000002075.1 Aplysia californica | reverse complement strand
GAGATACATAAGGCATTAATTAAATGTCCCTCCTTGGGAATCGAACTGCTGCTGGTTGGTGGGTTTCTCTATGTCCGCACTTATATTTGTTTATAGATGTCTGCACGGATGTTTGTGTGTGTGTGTGTGTGTTTGTATGTGTGTGTGTGTGTTTGTGTGTGTGTGTGTGTTTGTGTGTGTGTGTGTGTGTGTGTGTGTGTGTGTGTGTTTGTGCCCGTGTGTGATTTACTCCGAACGTTTGTGACTAGAACGGTCTTCAAGGAAGTGGTTCGTAGATTTTTTAAGGTTTACTTTACCCCGTTCGCTTTCCCTTGTTGAGCGTATCAATCTCCTGGCGTGATATTATAGCTCTAATACTCGATACAGCCAGAACTGGTGTCTGTGGTATAATGAATAGACGCTTCGATGTCGCACTCAGAAGACCCGAGTTCGATTCCTGAGTGGAGACACTTTTTTTAAAATCGAGTATTTGAATCTGGTTGTGCCTGCTAAGATGTATAACTCTCAGATCGGATTGTCCGTGACAGACTTGGTCGAAGACTGCTTCTTAAAGGATCTAAGTTTGTTCAATGAAAGCGTCAATTTAAATTTAGATACAACCTGAAGCCCCTACACAAACCAAGCTGAGGCCCTGCCAATAACTGCACAACCGTAGGTCTTTACATCCAAATAGACAGGCCTCACGCTTTCACCAGCTCGTAAAAGTTTAATCTCAGCTCGATTCGGCCAGCTTTCTGCCTTGAACTGGTTCCCACGGGGTCTCCCATTGTGTACACTCTAACATTGTTGACATATAATAGGAAATGGTGGGATTCGCTACGGCGAATACCCTGCCCAAACTATTGGGCGGCGTATTTTGGCGAATCCGGTATGACACGCCAAAATGCTGGTGTAAGACAAAGCTTTTATCCTTCTTGTGGCCTAGAGGTTAAGGTGTTTGCCTCTCATTCAAAGGTCCCGGGTAGAGACCGAGAAATTTTCTTCTCTAAAATGGTCTCTTTTCACCTCTTTTCCTTCTCTCTAGCAATGTTCTGTCGTCTGCTTTCGTCTCCTCTTTCTCCCCTCACCTCCTTTGCCCCCTCCTCTGGGTTCCTGACTCTTTCTGCAGCCTTTCTACAGCAACTTTTTGATTCCTTCTTACTGCTGTCTTTCAGCCACACCCCTGATATTCTGTTAGGAAAGATCTACAGCAAGCCTTCTCTGACAAGGGCGAAAAATCTCGGAGGGCCCGTGTTCAAGTTGCGCACGTTAAAGATACCTTGGTGTTCTAAAATCGATAAGAGTATGTTTCGGCCGCCTCCCTGGCAAAATTCAAAATTTCCTACCAATTCAAAAGTTTAATGTGTCCCGTGCGCTCATATGACCTCATGCAGTTGCGAGCGCCGTAAAACGCTTACCAAAAAAAAACAAAGAAGAAAAGAAAAAAAAAAACCCTTATCCCTCTTAAACTCAGAAACGTATTCGGCTTCCAGGGAAGCTTACGGTGCGGGCAGCCGATTTAGCACTCAAATGCGAACAAACAGACATGGTTTTTCACTGTCTAAAACCGGGTACCCTTTTCCATCTGTGTGAAATTAGGTAAATTCGTTTAAAGTGCCTTTCCCAAGGACACAACATCGGGTCCCAGACGGGGTTTGAATCTGCAAGCCTCACAATCTAATCTTACCACTGGCCTACCAACTAAGGAACAGTCACATGTTTCTTAGTCCTGAGAAATAGTCTGTACATCAGCAACATTTAAAAAGAAAAATTCCTTAAGTTCAACTTTAAAGAAAGTACACCCGCCATGTGTACCCCTTTCGTTTTTCTCTTTGGTTGGATCTGACAGTGAATTCCCTCTTACACCTATTGTGAAACAAACCCTGATAGCAGAAAGGCAAATTGAGTCAGAATAAAATTAACCTCCACGTTTTTAGAATAGAATAGAGCCCTCGTCCTGGGTCTCCACTGACAAAACATGAAATGTACCCTCAGTTCTTTCAAGTCAACTCTTACCGCACGCTCCTTTTGCCCGTCACATACCACGCGTTGCGTTCTGGTCCCACAGTCAGAAGATCTGTGTGGTTTTGTGATCTTGCGCACGAGCGGCCAGCCTGAGCCGCATTGAGCCGTCATTGATCATTAGTTCTGAGATAGTGTAGACCATGATCCCTCTCTCTTTCTCCCCCCTTCCAGGCCCCCATCCCCCATGCTTTCCTCTCTTATTCACACACATAAACTTATGAGACACCAACACACAAACACAAAAGAGGTCGTCCGAGGTGTAGTGATAAAACTCTTTGTTTTTAAGGTTCAACAAGTAATTTCCCTTCGCGGGTGTGGGGGTTATATTTCATCTGCTTTATGTACTGCAATATAGATCTCTCTGAATGGGCTGGCCGTCACAAACAGGGTCGAAGCTGCCTATCTCCTGAATTTGTCGATAGGAGCGTAAAACATTGACGGTCACCAACACAAAGAGGCATAGCAGCTTTTGGAACAGAGGACCAAGAACAATGAATAGTCATACACTTTGATAGACATCCCCTGCACACTGCACTCACAAACATGCCACACTCTCCTCTCAATCTTTCTCTTTTACTATGTCTCTATTCTCTCTCTCTCTCTCTCTCTCTCTCTCTCTCTC
>NW_004797943.1:413051-414479 GCF_000002075.1 Aplysia californica | reverse complement strand
GGGGAAGGGGGGTGCATTTTCTTGTTTTCTTTTTTTCTGTAAACTTTGTGTGTGGGTGGATGTAGGATGCCACTGGTAGGCCCTACTGCTTTTCTTTTCCTGTCGTTTTTTTTTTAAAACTCTGATTGTATCATTTTCCAGTTTGTTCAAACGTGCATCTTTTTGCTCAAACATAAGCAAAACTTTATTTCTCTCTTAGTGTGCCTGTTGTATGACCTTTTCTGTTCGGAGTCGTTTGGGGCAGTCTGTGTTACCTAAAAGTGCAGTAACGAATACAACTATGGAGTCATATTTCTGTGATACACTCCCGCTTTGAATCAGCGTCAGTGATAATAAGACTAACTCAAGAGCAAACAGCAAAATCCTGTTCCTCATAGCCAATGGTTCACAATGTAAGATGACTTCTTTGCTTTCCGAATCAACCGGACTTCCCTCTTTCTGTACCCGCTAAAGCTACAAGTCAGAGATTGCAGTGGTTGGCTTACAATAAGTAAACACACTCGCCTCGTAAATGTCCCTGGTATGTATTGAAAGGGGTGTTGGACATAGCCCCGATTGAGAGATTGATTCGTCAGGCATGTTAGATAGCAGCAGGATTGGCGGTAATGAAAAATGGTTGGGAGTGTGGAAGAGAGAAGGTGGTAAATTATACGGTTGTCTGAATGACATGCGGACTGCTGGAAGTAAATAGAAGGCATTGCAAAGAGACGAACGTACAGTCACAGACATTGAGACTGGAAACTGAAACTAGCTCTGTCGTAGGTGTATACATATCGCTACATCAGAATGACTAAGTTTTTATCTGACATTTTTAGCCGTTCTGAATTACTAAAACCATGAAGTCAGAAACCGAATGTTCTCTCTGCTTTATCACAATTGTAAGAATATTCTGAGTCGTTTTCAAGATATTCATAGAGTTGCATTCGAAGGAGCTTGACATATTGCGAAACTCAAGAAATTTTGGCGTCAAATTCCTCACAACTAGATACGAGAACTGAGGATAGAACTTTGTAATTCTGAAAGTGATACTTGTCCGTGTCCTTGTAAAATTGCGTGTTTTATTTATCATCATTTTATGTCTTCTTGCTGCGTTTATTTCACAGAATTGGTACGCAGACTTTTTTCCCGAACGCTTTTTTTTTTATCCTCCTCGTCCTTCTTCTTCACAGAGCCCTCCTATCTGCCGTTTTGATCAATACAGACATAAAGAAGTTACTTTTTCAGATTGAATAGGTGTTTCGCTCTTACAAGAGCTTGGCAATATCCAGCGTTGGTGGTGCACTCTGATAAGCAATCATTCATAACAGCCCGAAGTGCAGAGATCAGATAAATCGTCCAGTCTATCTATCTATCTATCTATCTATCTATCTATCTATCTATCTATCTATCTATCTATCTATCTATCTATCTATCTATCTATCTATCTAT
>NW_004797943.1:410407-412440 GCF_000002075.1 Aplysia californica | reverse complement strand
CTGTCACCAACTATTTTGTAGTACCTTTATCCCGCCCTGATGCCCGTGGTTTGAATTTGATTTCGTCAATTTCGACATACTTTGGGCTGAGACTGTATTCTCTGCATCAGATTGCCACCCCCCCCCTTTTTTATACTATTAAACTAATTTAAAAAAATAGAATGTCACGTGACCGACATTCCCTATGAAAGGATGCAACACAATGCTATGAACTTACGCTGCGTTCAGTTTATTGCATCGAAATTGCGAGGATTTTAGTGGCCATTCGTTGCATGTTCATCTTTGCCCCCGCAGTTAAAGTTGAGTCGTTTGCCTCAGAGCTCCAACAAATTATCATCTTTCTTCCTGAAACAGTTAGTGCTGGTGGTGGGAGGCCACCACTGGTAGGTCCAACTTCTACTCTTTTTCCTGTTGTTTTTTTCAGTCTGTATCGCCGTTTCCCTGCGGTAAATCGCCTTTATTGTGTTGATGTCCGTGTCTTTGCTCAAACAAACCAGAGTCATCAGTGGTCGGTTAACAGCTGTCATAAAACTGCCTGACGTAAGCTTTTCCTTGCGTCAACGATGCGCATGCGTGGACATGCTTGTTCGTCAAGGGTTAATATTCTGATTGTCGTCTTGATAAAGAGGGCGGAGTGTTGATTGGTGCTCTGACGTCACACGTGCAAACTGGACAGTGGTTGTTGGAAGGCCCTCGGGTCGTGTTGTGTGGTTTGTACAGCTGAGACCAAACTGTCACATAGGGGGACACTAGTTCAGCTCTCACGTGAAAAAAGCCCGTATATGCCAAATCAGCCAAAAACATGTATGGAGATCGTCGCCTTCTTAACGAGCGTGATAGCATCATTTTTGTCTCGTGTTAGGCTTGTATCAACTTGATCACTTGGCGTCGGATACATTTTTATTTCTTGAAAGCGAAAGTATACACAACTGTTCTATTCTACAGACTTTTTTGTCAATGTTTTTCCATGTCAAACTCAACCGTTTGGTTTGTACATTGTTTTTCCCCCCATAAGATCGGCGGAGGCCCCCGGGGCTGTCCGGGGTTAATTACCCAACGCCCGAGCGCCGGCTGAGTCTCGCTTCTGTAGCGTCAATGTGCGGGGAATGTGGTCCTATTGGCCTTGTACACAGTGCACAGCATACTGTGATCCCACTGATATCGAGGCGACAATCGTGGTAAAGAAGCGGTTTGTCTGTCGCGGACAGGTCCCCGACCTCGCTGTGGTATGGTATATTGCGCCACTCAAACACGGTGTCCGTCAGAACAGGAGCAGTACAAGTGGCGCCTTACGTTGTCCGAGATTGTTGCTTATACCTGATCAGTTCTTATAATTATCCATCTTTTATGCCACATCAACTTAATTTAGATCACCCTGGAAGCGAATGGTCACTTAATTTTTTTTAGTTCGAGGAGACGGATGAATGACAGGGGTTGTTGGTAATCTTTCTGGTGTGGTCTTCTCTTTTTTCCCATTATGATTGTTATCCCAATGTTTTGTCGTCGAAATGTGACTTATACTTTACAGACTTGCTGTTAAGAAAAACGTGACCCAAAAAAGTCTGATTCAGTCCTTGCGATGGTTTTTAACTTTTTTACCTTTCTTTAAATTTTTTTTTTTAGTTGAATAAATGTCACTTTTGCCTGCAATACATTCCGAGCTGTTCTTTAGATACGTCAAAGTGTTGGTCTTCTGCGCTGTATTGAGAATGTTGGTATTGAGCATGAGAGTGAAAGCCTTTCCTTCAACAGACCCAAAGGGCGCAGGTCGCACTAAGGAGAGAAACTGGTATCGGATAAAGTCATCAGTTTGCTCTGATGCGGGAGTTTGCACGTTTTCTGTTTGCTTTTGTATGGGCGTAACGCCCATCTAAACGCAACTGGGTCTCTCCGAATGTGTAGGCTTACTGGCTATGAACGAAAAAAGTTGAAAACGACATACTGTTTTTTTCCATACGTTTATGAATAAATGTGAACCGAATTAATTCATAATGAAAAGCTTGCATCTCTCCCTCTCTCCCTCCCTCCCTCCC
>NW_004797943.1:405751-407520 GCF_000002075.1 Aplysia californica | reverse complement strand
TCTCTCTCTCTCTCTCTCTCTCCTCTCATGCACGTACTCATGCACGTTCACTCACAGTTACACGGATGACATAAAGAATTTAACTCCTTGCTATTAAGTCTAAAGAAGTGGCTGGATTGCAGTCGGGGGTCTCGATTGGTTTTGGAAATTAAAATTGATCTTTTCACTGGTTATGATAGATTGGAACCGTCGCAGTTCGAGCTGTGACTTGCTTCGATCCAATGGCACCTGGGCTTTAAGCTTGTGTCTCTGGTACAACTCGAGTAATTTCGGAACTGCTGTAAATTTTAAATTTAATTTTTTTGTAAATTGTAAATTGTACAATTTGTAAATGATTAACGTCAAGTTAATTTTTATTCGCTGTCTTTGGCATTTTCGGTTATGTTGGTTTCGGCACGACAAGTCCACCAGAAGCTTTTTTATGCTCTTCTTCTTTTAAATTTAAAAAAAATAAAAATAATGAACAGTCATATTTTCAGCCGAGTTGTATGGAAAAGAACTGAACGTAGACTTGACTTTACTTTCCATCAGCCATCTATTACATAAAGAAAGACAGGGGGGCTCTCGTGGCCTAGAGGTTAAGGTGTTCGCCTCTCATTCAATAGGTCACGGGCTCGAATCCGGATAGCGATGGAAAATTTTCAACTCTAAAACTGTTCTCCTTTCACATCCTTTCCTGCTCTCTAACAATGTTCTGTCGTCTGCTTTCGTCTCCACTTTCTGCCCAAAACCACTCTCCTCCTTTGCCCCCTCCTCTGGATTCCTGACTCTTTCTGCAGCCTTTCTACTGCTTCTCCTTGGCTCCTTCTTTCTGCTGTCTTTCAGCCACACCCTTGATCTTATGGTAGGTAAGATCTACATTTAGCCTTCTCGGACAAGGGCGAAAAATCTCGGAGGTCCTGTGTGCAAATTGCACGTGCTAAAGATCCCTTGGTGGTCCAAAATCGTTAAGTGTAGACTTCGGCTGCCACCCGGGCAGAATTCACAATTTTCTACCAACTGAAAATGTTTGGAGTGTCCAGTGCGCTTATATGACCTTATACAGTTGTGAGCGAGCGCCGTAAACACTTTAAAAAAAGAAAGAAAGCAGAAAGAGAGACAGTTTTGAACCGAGATGGCCGTTAATCTGACATGTAGACTTGACAGACAGTCTTCATTCACTCCTCATCTAAGATTTGATGGTCAGAAGGTTGGAGGAATTAGCTACCATGCACAGCTTTATGCTCCTTAAAAAAAGTGCCATTAAGTGTAAATCTCTAGGTTAGGACTAAAGTGGTAACTAGGTTGTGCTAGAAGGAGGAGGCAAAAAATATAAACACACATGCATAACGGAACTTTTTGTTGTTGTTGTTGATCAATATTCATCAAACTTGACGTGAGTTAAATTGTCCTCGTATTTCGTTTTGCAACGAACGGGATCCTAATCCTCGCCCCAGCTGTTGCGTCGAGCTAATTACGAATTTCTTCTATGATGCATGCGTCTCTGTGAAGTCTCATGCTTTAGTTGATTAGAAGGAAAGTTTTTTGCTCATAATTTGATTTAGAATCTCCCCCCCCCCTCATTTTTTAAACGCCTCACTTTACGTGCTTGTACTTTGCAAGAAGGCACATTGCGTATTTCTGGGTACTTGATTTTTTAATGAGCTCAGCAATTTTAGGGCTTGTTTTTTGTTTGTCTTATACTTAAATGTTGGTTGGGCTATATTTATTTATGTATTCATACTTTCATGTATTTGTTTGTTTGTTTATTCATTTATTTATTTATTTAT
>NW_004797943.1:401832-404579 GCF_000002075.1 Aplysia californica | reverse complement strand
CATCATCATCATCATCATCATCATCATCATCATCATCATCATCATCTGCAGCAACAGCAATTTCACTGTCATCACCAGGGGCGGGGCGTCACTTTCAGAGAAGGTGGCGCCAAAAACAAATTTATCACAAGGAATAGTATTGCCTACTTATTTACAGGCCTATAAACTGTAGACCTTCTATACGCCTGTTCTTTTAATTCTAATACTGATATAGGGACACCTACTTCCATGCGAGAGGAATAGATAAGTGCTGGTACAATAGATCTAGAGAGAGTTCAGTGCTCAAGATGCGCACAATCACATCTCATCGTAATCACACACAAAACAATAACTTCCAACAGATCAACAGAAAAGCACTCATTCACAATCAAGAACACGCATGCACTATTGCCCTCGGGGCGTCTTGACATAATGACCCCATTCCCAGATTCACTTGCAGTTCTGGTTTCTAGAAAGCAGACAATAAAACCTATTTTTAGACAGTTCGCAACCATGCCCACTGACCATGCCATGTCCAGGCTAACTACCACTCCATCCCCTCCCAACCATACCGGCGCCAAATCCATCTTGACCCTTTGGCCCAACAGTACAATCTTTTAGTGTGATGGGAGTACCTGTTGTAGTATTTTTGGCTGAGTTATGTTCTTGGTGATATCTCTTTTGTCTTCCGTCAAACGTCTGGAAGGGGTATTAAAGAAACTTTTTTGCTATTCTTGTAAAGAAAACCCTGTTTTCAATTGATTGAATCAAATAGTTTATAGATCTTTTTGAATTATTTTGACCATACGTCACACCTAAACAATGAACACCCAGATGGGTTCAGGCAGAGACACTGGTTCAGGTTGGGCCAATCTGGGCTCGGCGCCCTCGGTAACGTCAGACGTAGGGAACGAAAGACGCGGGGAGACCCTTGCGACCGGCAACGGGAGGCTTACCCGCCCTTCTCTCACTAGCCTAATTATAGACACCTTAAAAGACTGGAGTATTTAGGAATAAGAGATTTGTTTGAAAATAATATTGTGATATTTTGTTAAGTTTTGGAAAATCGTATTCCCTTTTTATGAGAATCCTTTCTCCATTTCAAAGGGTGGCGCCATTGCGCCTTTTGCGCTTGGAGAGCCACGCCACTGGCTCATCACCACTACCACGATCATCGTCACCATCGTATCATCAACATTGTCGCCATCATCAATATCATCATATTTTCACCATATTCAACATCAGCATTATTTCATCACAAACGTGTAAGAAAATATATTTAAGATGGACAAATGACATTGTCACCACTGGCAGCTGCAAGTGTTGAACAAAAGTGCCTGTTGCAAAACAGCAACAGACAGTACTGCTGTAAGCTAACAAAACGCTTTTTTTTATACACAGCAGTTTCGAGATAAAGAACCTTTTTTGTCAGCGCATTTAAAAACAGTGTTCTCCCGAAATTTGAATTCTAATTTATTTAAAAACTAGTCACATTTTCACTTTGACTTTTTTCCACGCAGGTAGGATAAATGATCAGGCTTTCGATTTAGCAAATAAAAAATGGCGCAAAATGAATAAAAGAAAGGTGTTTTGTCAGCTTACGGCAGAGTAGCATTCCTCCCCGGCTTCATTAATAGACTGTTTGATGACCGGATAGAGACCACAGTTGACTTTGTTCATGGTCGCTCCAGTAGAGACTAGACACGCCCTCTTTCTTCTTTTCCGAGTACTTTTAAAGCTGAATATAATAATAGTTACCATTTGTATAGCGCAAATTCACGCTCAACAGCAAGCCCTATGCGCTTTACAATCTATATTATTACCCCAGCGGACCTGATAGCGTTCTGAAACAATCTTTACTTCCTGTGAAGCCGTCTGTACGACGTTGATTAGAGCAACAGTCGAGCTAGTTTTGCGCCATAATGCTTTATATTATACTTTATATATTTATAATGAGCTACAATACATGATACCACAATAAGTCCAAACAACGCGTCGACGTATTGAAGGTTATGCATAAAAGATCATTGACCGGGCAGCTCGGTGCCGGTGCTCCTTGTTGAATGGTAAGAATTATTCTTTAATGGAGTCCGATGGAATATCGGAGCCAAGAGCCTGATATAAATGCGTGCAAAATTCGACAAGCTTAGTCGGCGATCTGACAGTTGAAAAATCGATAGGTTGCTATTGAATCTTGTGGGAACAGTCGCTGGTGGGTTTGGGGGTGGAAAGGAACAATGCTGGCCATTGATAAGGTCGTTTTAGGGTTTGGCTTGTTGGCGGTGTTGAGCGTGAAATAGTCTCCGCTGATTTTTATTGCTTTTTTGTTTTATTTCTCTTAATAAGAATGTATTTGCTCTAATTTTGGAATGTTCAAATTGTGTGGAAAATTGTGTTTTCCCTACTTACCTGATAGCAATGTATAAAATAAAAAAACGCCGTAAAGATATACCCCAAATCCTTGTCTCCCACCCCCACCCCTTCCTTTTTCTTTTTCTTTTGCACACTATCGTTCACTGCTATACGATATTATTATTGCCTTAATTAAACCTCCCAGAAACGCTACTGGCGTGATTGTCAGTTTTTAAATTGTGAGAGTTTCAAGTGTTCAGGCGCGTTCTCTATTTTTGTTTGCCATTAGTATTACTGTGTCCGGGTGAGTAATTTATTGATGCGGGTGGTTGGAGGGCAGCACTGGTAGGTGTTACTTCTTTACTTTCTCTGTGTTGTTTCTGTCTGTCTGTCTTACTTTTTACCATCCCCCCATC
>NW_004797943.1:400640-401732 GCF_000002075.1 Aplysia californica | reverse complement strand
TGTCTTCAGACCATTCCCAAAGGGGGGACTTTTCTCGTTCTAATGCACAGTAGAATTGTAAATGGGCTGATTCAACAATGTCATGCTCATAAATGTGCCTGAACTACAACAGAGAACTGCTGCTTTTTCTTTCATAATCTTTACTATCGTCATTTTTCTCTACTTCTTTTGTATGTTTGTCACAATCTTGTGACCCGCTATTTGCGGGGTGCCTTGAAAGTCGAAACAGACTTTGTGTTGTTGAAGCTAGAGAGGTGAGCAGAGTAAGCCTGATTCCCCCGTTTGGACTTCTCTGTTGGCATTCACCCCTTGGCGCTCATATTATGACCTTATGCTTTTGCGAGCGCCGTAAAAAACCCAACCTTTTCCCAGCAATATGTGACCATTATTGTGTCGATGTATTTCTCTTTACTCAAACAAATGAACAATGAAACAATTTATTTAAACATTTTGCACGTAATCCGAAAACCTGATCTTATTCTGACGTTCTTTTATACTCAGCTACTCTTTTTTAAGTTTTCTATTGCCTTTCTATACTGTACTTTATCATACATTTCAGTAAATTTCCTCAAATTCCCGTCTTGCCTAGGTTTGCCTTGCCTTCCCATAGTGTGCTGCATCGTGCCTTTCCTTGTGTTTCCTTCTCTTTCCTTCTCTTCCCTTACTTACTGAATGCTTCTTATCTTAACTCACCTGGGTATATTTGCCTTTCTGTATGGCTCTGTTCTTTTCCTCGCCTTAACTTCTTTAACTTAGTCTTATCTTGCCCGACGAGCAGTTAAACCTATCCATGTGGGTGGTTGGCGGGTTCTCTGGTGTGATTAGCGTCTTGTTTCCTGTCAAACGTCTATCGTCCTTATCTCCCCCTTTTTCTTTTTTATGTTTGTTACTCTCTTGTAACACCTCTAATCTTCTGGTACTCATATGACCTAATGCAGTTGCGAGCGCCGTAAAACCTCTACTTAAATTTTTTTTAATCTGTCCATGACAATACATCCGTTGTCGAGCAGGAAAATGGTAATCTTAGACAGGCGGTCTTTTGGACGGTGTCATTCTAATATAATAATATGTATAGAGAAAAAAAACGCAAGG
>NW_004797943.1:391846-399680 GCF_000002075.1 Aplysia californica | reverse complement strand
GAGAGAGAGAGAGAGAGAGAGAGAGAGAGAGAGAGAGAGAGAGAGAGAGAGCATATTGCATACAAAATTTATTTTGACACCTTGTACTCATCGTTGTATCAAGACTGTTGTAGTTTACATTTACATTTGCTTTGTCTGTTTTTCATTTATTAATGCAGATTTCCATATTTTATTTCTTCTATTTGTTTGTTTGAAAATATCCCATGCAATCAATAAGGGCTCCTGGATAAAGTCTAAATGACATCCTTTATGTTTAGGCTTATCCTGGTTTAAAGATATTTTGTGTTCTCTGATAGCGTAATACGGTTGTAATATTCTTGTCAGTATTCTAACACATTTGGGTTACTTTGATTTTGAGCTTGACTCCATCAGTCAATCAGTCATCCTTGAAAAAAAATTTGAATAGATAAAACGAGAATGAAAACTAAGAAATTCTGGTTTAACACTTTTAAGGTTTAATGAGTTGTTTTTTTTCTTTGTGTCCCAGAAAAAGGGCTACAGTTGACGACTGCATTAACCATGCCTGGATAAGGCCAAAAAAGCAGAATGAAGAGCTGCAGCGCAAGTCTGCGGTCATCAACATCGACAATTTCAAAGCTTTCATGGCCAGGAAGAGATGGAAGGTTGGAGACTCACTTTGTATATTGCATCTGAAGTGGCGATACTGCTACTCTGATTTTATTTGTTTGCTCCCTTTTTATAGTATTTGTGAGGCATTGTGGTGAAATCAAGCATTTGTCATAATACTGAAATGGGAGAAATTGACTCAACTTCTTTTATGTCCATTTAAAAACACATTTCTGTATGGATTTTACTGGAAAAACGTTGATTAAAGGGACAAAAACGGTAAATTTTTAGTTTTCAAGGAATCTCAAGCTGTGGAAACCACCAAACTTTGGTGTCATTTTCTCCCTAATTTTACCTCTGAAACTGATGACCCCCACCTCCTTTGATCGCAAATATCTTGAATTCTATTCAAGATTAAGGATATCTTTTTCATTCAAATCAAGGCAAATGAACAAGCTTTAAGGTGATACCAATAACTCCATATGCCCAAAAATCTGATGAGCGCCTGATTCCACCACGCCGTGACACATTTTGAGGCTGCTGGATTTGTAGCTTTGTAAAAAGTGCACACTATGTAGATGTTCTTTGTTTTTGTTTGTTGGAATAAAAAGAGAAGCACTCCAACACAATAAGGGTGTAATAGTGCTGGAAATAGCGTGGTTATAAGCAATGGATTTATAGGAAAAGGAAAGTATCAGAGGAATGTATCAGAAGGTGGGTTTGTGTGCAGACAAGTTGTCCCCGCTCATTTTCTTAAAAATTTTGTTGTTTCCTTAAATATGATTTGTCACTCCAGGGTAACAATTTAATGTATTTCAAATTTGTTTGTATTCTTGTCTGATCACTGGTTTAGAGGAAGACGTTCTTGTGGTGCTTGGTTTCCGTTCAAGTTGCGTTTGAGGTTTTCTTTGAGTTCATGTTACGAAAAATCTCATTTCAGCAGTGTTAATTTAGCCTAAATTTGGATTACATTATTAACCTTGTTTCTGATAAGGGTCATCGGTCTCTTATCTGGATTTTCTGATCCCCCAGGATTTTTAGTTTAGAGCTTATCAGGAAGAGCATGTATGCAAACAAAGATTTTTAAACGTTAACAGTTTTTCAAAAACAAAGAAAAGATAATAGGTGTTAACTTTGAACCAAGTTTAAGTTTCAAATTTCACTTAAGATTGACGATTTAGATTTGAAATCTTGTTAAAGAAAACAACTTTCTTTCCCAGAACAATTACAGGATTGTGTTGATCATAGGACTGGACCCTTCTTTCAAAGGGTTATTTTATCTTTAAAATCATGCAAAGGCTTAAAAGTGTAAAAATAAAAGTGAACATTAACTCAATGAACTTATGCTACATTGCTTTTTGAGTGTGTGTAGCTTGACGTTTGCGGAGATGACAAGTGACTACTTTTTTGTCTCCGACATTTGCTCACAGGCTGACAGAGCTCAGGTTTTTTTTTATAACAATGGGGCCTCTATGGTTTATTTTGTTTTTTTACTATGCATTTATTCGTTTGAATAATGGAAAAGCACACCAGCACAAAAAGGCTATTGTAGTGCTAGTACATGTAGTGGCAGCCAGAGAGACAAAAATAACAAATTTGTAGGAAAGAAATTGTATGGATATAACTATAATTTTTTAGTCACATTCCTCTTTTTCATGAATATATTTTGTTTTTATTTTTAGAGATCTGAGCCCTTTTTTTTTCTCCAACTTTTATGTTCCGTTATGCTGCATTTTGTAGTTCCCCTGTTTACCATTCAACCCGTTCAGGTTTTACTCTGTCATCCCCATGGGCATCTTTAGTGCAGTAATTTGGCGCTTTGCTGTCACACACAGATGACTCAAGTTCTCGAGTCCTGTATTGGGAGAATAATTATCAAATGTGTTGGTCTTTCTGCCGGAACATCGTATCCCCGTCAGCCTAAATTTGTCCCAACAAGCAGGGTTGAAGGCTGCTTCCCCAATGATCTAAATTGTGCCAATCAGGACATAAAAACACCCACCCTAAACAAAAATCTTTTCACACCGTCCCCATAAGCACAAGTTTCTGTTTCTGCTCCCCAGCAATCTATGCGTGTGGTGAGTCTGTGTAACCGACTGTCCCGCAGCATGCTGCTGAGGAAGAGCACGGACACTCTGGGCAGCAGGAACACGCTGGATGAAGAGGTGAGTCCTCCTAACTTTCAGCCTTGCCTCTCAATGGATTCCTTTTCTTTTCTTCTTTCACCTCGGGCAAGATGTGAATCACAACTATCTACAAATTTAGGGCTTCAATCAAGCCCACAACTGGTAAAATGGACTCCCTTCACTATATAATGAACTGATGTAACCCTGGGATGGGTTTATGACGGATTTTGAGCAAAGAATGGTCAACCTTGATGACCAATCAAGTGGCAAGGGACATGCCATTCTCACTTATTATCTTATCATGAATGTCAAGATTTACGCCTATCCAGTTGCCCCTCCCCTTTGTCTGTTCAAAATTTATAGTTTTCCATTTTTGACAGAGTTTCCCTTCCTTTGTCGTTGTGATCTAATCTATTAAAATTCAGTCTGTCTCGCAAATTCTGGAGCAGAGACAACTGTTGCAATGGTCAAGGAAGAGTTCACAATTCAATGTGATACCACCTGGAGCAAACTTGTAGGCCCTACCCAACCAGCGTGTGATGTATAGTTAAGTGGAGAGCTCAGATGTGAGTGGGATGTTTGGGGGAATAAAGTGTTGGCAAGTTAACACCTCGATGTGATCCCGTCTGGGACAAATATTGTACCGTTTCATCAAGATACAACGCACATGTGACCACATTCACGAGAATGGTTGATATCTGTGATGCAATGGGAAGTTCAATGGTCACAAATTTTCACTCTTGGTTGATCAACTGTGCTTGCCTGGGTTTTTGTTCCATAAATTATTATCTGAAATGCAGGATCTTAGCCAAATGGAGACCTTCAGAGCGGGATCTTAGTGGTGAATTTTGTATTATAAAAATTCTGTTTTCTTAAAACAGTGGGATCTTAAACGAGCGGAGATTGTCAGCAGTGGGATCTTATCTTAGGCGGAGGCTACTATGTAAACTTGATCTTCGTTCACTTTTGAAATAAGATTACCCCAGATGCAGTTTTTGATTTAGAAAATATCGGAAATCTCTCCTCTTAACGTCATAGTCCCTTTGTGGAGTGCAGAATTTGGCATAACCTATTCGAACAAAACAAATCGTTTTTTTACTTGTTGCTTTATCTTCATGATTGAGAATTACAGCTTTGAAAGTAGACTTGTAAAGACTTTTATCACCCTTGACTTTCCTATACTTGTAAGTAATTGTATGTGTGTGAATGCGTGTGTGTGTGGGGGGGGGTATGGATGGGTGGAGTGGTACATATGTGTTAATGAGTGCCTATATGGATTTTTGTAGAAACTTCAGTTATGTGGAGTTAATGTAGTTCTAAGATGATAGAGAAAAGACTGTCCTCGCAGGTTTCTGTAGATTCCGAAGTGTACTCTTCTTTTATCTTCAGTTTGCGTTATATTTTGTTGAATTTTCAAGTGTTAAAGTCTACACATTTTTCTCAGATTATTTTTTCTATATCCCTCACCAAGGGATCAGAAAACATTCTCTCATTCCATAAAGGAATACTGCCAAGCTTAGACCTTTTATGTTCTTTTGATCCAGTGCTTTTGCTTGCTTTCCTTTTGTTTGCCTATCTTTCTGCATTACGCGCCGACTTGTTTACATAGTGGTAGGCTGTTGTTCCTTGCAGTCATTACAGAACCACAAGAGTTATCAGACAATTGATAATGCACGTTCATGATAATATTATATAATAAAACATTTATTTTGAATGTAGTTTCCGTAGTTTCTGGATCTAATTTTTTTTGGGGAAATCATTAGAGGGTTGGGGTGTCTGGGGCAGGACCATGGTTTGGAGCCTCAGTTTGAATCATATTGCTTGATATTTTAACATCTGATATTGAGACATACACATTGGAATGCCTGCTATTTTTGCTCGTGCTGCTAGAAATGCTTTCGCCTTTATGGTCATTTATCTTGATATGATTTGTAGTATGCTTGCAGTTTGTTTAAGCTCCTATTGTGAATTGATAATGATCATAGTTATCAAAACGGAGGTCTTCATCGTTTCAACCGTCTTAACATGGCTGTAAACATTTTATGTATTTCACTATCAAACCATCCTTTTATTTCGTAACCGAAAACTCTCTGAGAAGCATGGGCAGGCACTCTCACTCTCAGCTGTATCAGAAAGCCTTAATGTACATGTGTATGTATTACTTCCTATGAAAAGAAGGTACATATTGACAACACAACGATACACTATAGAAGGCTTACTGTGGCACATTTGGGCATTTGAGAGATCCCTTTTCTTCAAAACTAATTTTGATCAGGGGAAATGTTTATGCCCGAATTGACACAAAAGTATATAAATGGTGCTGGTTTTTTGCGTTGCACAAAATAAGCTCATTGTGTCACAATAATCGCCGGTAATTCAATGCTTTTTCTTTCTTTTATGGTTTGGCTATTTCAGCTATTTTGGGGCATTTGTTACGCGTACTATTGAAGCTCTCAAAGTACTTGTCTCTTCATGTTTATGGTCATGAAACTTTTTAGAATACATATTGGTTTCATGATTCGTTACATTATTTATGAAAAAAAAAAATACTGATGCCTGGATCTTCCTAACACCTTATGGTGCGCTACCCTCGTTCTTTAGGTTCCACAAAATTATTGTGTTTTGTACCGACAAATTTTCTTTTACTTCTATAATCTCGTTCTCCTCTTTGTTTCCCATGGGCTTCACTACCCAATTCCACACCTCAGCCCCGTCCCTTAAAATGGACATTTTAGTTTTAAAGCTTTCCATCTGTCGTCAGTTGGTTAAACCTTCATCTTCCTGTTTTGTGCCTGTGACAAAGGAAGATTAAATCACTGAACATCATTTGTATGTGCTTATTCGTAACATTTGTGTGAGCTTGCTGATCCTCTAACAGGAATGTTATATGTTTGAGTAACGCAAACCAGATCCCAAATTGTACTTCAACTTTACGTTGGCATGCTACACACTTGAGATGCTGCACTATTTCGGTTTGATCTACTACTGATCACTGCCCAATATCCACAGTGAAATCCTTTCGTTTGGTCCATGGTTTTTAACAAATAGTTTTGTCGCAGATAACCTATTATCGTTTGGTTTTCAAGTCAGCCTGAGATTCTCATGGTGTATGTACATGCTGTGTGCTGAGAAGGCGTGGTCCGTTTAAATGGAGAGACGGTTTTTATGTTTTGAGCTCTGGGTAAGTGTTTATGTGTTGTTGTGACAGTTCCTAATCACAATTTTTTTTCATATTTCATTTCATAAGATTTTTGCCATTGCTATTTTTCACAAATTTAACGGGTGCATTTTTCTTTTGTTCATCTTGATTTCAAACCATTCATCAAATATTCGCTCACGCCTGTTAACTGAGCATTGATTATGTAACATCAAGCATTTATAAGTATGCATGAAGACTTCTAAAATGGTTTTGTCACCTGCATATCATATTTATGTTGACTTGCTCACCATGTGAAATTTTGGCATGCTATGGTCGTGGTGCTAAATTCAGTGACTGTTATGGCGTAATAACACGTTTCCGAGAAACATGTGTTATTTTGTATGATAATGTTCACACATATTATGGTGGTGTTGCTTTTTGGAAGCATGCTTGTTAAGATATCATTGAAACTCATACACATCTTGTTTGAGCCTCTTTTCATTACATTCTTTTTCTCCCTGTTAACGTGTCTCTGTACCTGCTCTCCCCAGCGGCGTGAGAAACTGCCCTCGATTACAGAGAGGAACGCAGCTCCGGATTCTAAGGAACCAAAAGTACAAAATGGTCCCTTGGATAAAATAGATGAGCCAGTCGTGAAAAAATTGCCCAACGATGTCAAAGATCTGGGAGAAGAACAAAAAGAGCTGCTGAATGTGAAAGGGAATAATAACATACTTTCTCAGCTTGGGTCCCAGACAAGAACGACAGACAAGCTCTCCTTTTCAGGCATGACGTGTAAATCCCCCGGAGCAGTTGCCTGTGCCAGTGCGCGTCCCTTCGCCACTTTGAAAAGCCCGAAACTGGTTACAATAGACGATGATGTCATTGAGTGTTGATTTATTGAGAAAGCCTGGTCCTTGGGCTCGTGAGTTTTCATTGTCATATTTTACTTTTGGGTGATTGTGTTATTTTTTTAAGGAAATAGGTTTGCTCCTTTTTAGAAGTGTTGGAATATAGTGTTCATTCTTTTTTTTTTTTGCAGTCACTGTCATTTTGAATATTGATGACATTAAAAAATTATGTCTGCTGATGCTCATTGAAACTCCATTTGCAACAGATTTCAAAACGATTTCTTCCGTTTACTCCTCTAAATTTGTCTAAAAATTGAAATATAATGTCAAAATATGTCCATAAGTGCTTAATCCCCATCTGTTTCTTTTATTCTTTTTTTTTTTTTTTTACATTTACCTTCACCCTCCAAACGAAATGTGCCCCATTGTTGTTATCAAACTAAATCTCATGTTTACGCTTCTTTTTGCTCTTATTGGAAATAATAATGATAATGATTCGAAATAATGATAATAATAACACATGTAGTTGTCGATGGACCAAATAATACAGAGGCTACTTTTTACAAGGGATCAAGGGACGTAACTCAGACTGGAAACGGCTAAGAAAAAGAAAGCGTTGTTATCCCCCTTCTTTTACCACAGCCTGGTATTTTCAGTGGCAGCTCTGAATGTGGGCATAACACAATACAAATGTACATAGCATTTAGTCTTTGATGTTTTCTCTTTTTTTTTCCTGTCGTGTTTTTTCCCCGTCCTGACATTTACCCAGCGATGAATCCTGGGTCGAGTCTATTATTGTGCTTAAATTAGCCGGCCTTCTTCTTCCCATCTACTGTTGACTCACTAAACTAACGATTGGCGAGGTGTGAGGTTTATCTGCTAACCGACTGTCTTTAACCTGTTTCAATTTGTTGAAGTATGCCAAATATATGCGTGTTTAAGTAGCCTATGCTTTGATGATTTGACAACCGTTTCGCGAGATCCTCAAGAAAGTAGAAGAAAAAAAAAAACCAAACAAAAGTGAGAATCCTTTTCAAAATACAAGTCAAACAAAGAGGAATAACAGCAGACAGAATAAAACATCAGCTAATATTGAATACAGATTCAGTGCCTACGAAATCTGCACACAAGATAAAATTGCTGCAGGTCAC